>NC_142798.1:49708179-49995679 GCF_049724085.1 Artemia sp. Qi Xiang Cuo | reverse complement strand
TTTTGCACGTTTTTGAATTAATGCAGGCTTTGATTTTGGCTCACCGTACACGAATAATTAAAACAAAATTTGTATATTAATTTTACTTTTATTTGGTTAAATGGCTTTCGCAAAACTTGCTTAATTTTATTTACGAATGTTTTTATTAGTAAAAAATACACGTAACTTACGAATTAAATTACGTAACGAATTTCTATATTTATAGATTTTTATTACGTACATTAGGGGATTCGCCCCCTAGTCAATACCTTGCTCTTTAAGCTAAAGTTCGAATTTTGTTCCAATTCTTTAAAAATGACCGCTTAATCACAAAGGTCGTTAATTAGAATAAATAGCTCTTATGAAAGTACTACAAAATCTTTGGCTTAAAGAGCGGGGTATTGACTAGGGGGTGAACCCAATCATATATGTAATATTTTCTGTTCGTTTTAATTTTTAATGCTGCTTCGTACTTTCAGTAGAAAAACTTGTTCTTTTATATTTAATTTCTGATCTTTTTTTAAATAATGCTGGGAAATCCGGCGTCCCATTCATAGCAATGTCCCTTCCCTCAGGAAAACTTCCTTAATGGAAAGATCCTCCCACATAACCCCCGACCCCCCCCCCCACACTACCAGAAAAAATCCCCCCTGAAAACATATGGATACTTCTCAATAACCAATACTATATGTTAACATTGGGTAAAGTTCATAACTTTCAGCCCTCCCCCCGGGGATTTCGGGGGATTAAGTCATCCTAAGACATACTTATTATATTTTCGAACATGCTGAACAAAATGGCTATCTTAAAATTTTGATCGGGTGACTTTGGGAAAATTGAGCGTGGGAGGGGGCCTAGTTGCCCTCCATTTCTTTGGTCACTCAAAAAGGGCACTAGAACTTTTAATTTCCATTCCAATGAGCCCTCCCACGATATTCTAAGACCATTGGGTCGATACGATCACCAATGGGAAAAAAATAACAGAAAAACACTCATCCGTGATCTTTCTGGCAAAAAATGTAAAATTTCACATTTTCGCAGACAGGAGCTTGAAAACTCTACATTAGGGTTCTCTAATACACTGAATATGATGGTGTGATTTTCATCAAGGTTCTATAGCTTTTAGGGGGTCTTTCCACCCTTTTTTAAAAATCAGCCAAATTTTCTCAGGGTAACTCGCGTAACTTTTGATGGGTAGGACTAAACTTGATGAAACTTACAAATTGAAATCAGCATTAAAATCTAATTCTTTTGATGTATCTATTGTTATCAAAATACCAATTTCTAGAGTTTCGGTTACCATTGAGCCGGGTCGCTCCTTACTTACAGTTCGTTACCACGAACTGTTTGATAGTCTTTTCCAGAGAGAAGGAATGAGCCTCTTCTGAAGTTAAATCATCTTCCCCTTCAAAAAAACCTTAAAGATCCCCTATGCATGACTTACAACCCTTGTCCACAATCTCTGGGGTTTCTTTCAACCTCTACGACCCTATTTTATGATATTTAGGATATTTTGGATAGCTATCTCAAAATAGCTGTCTAAAAATTTCTATTAGACGCATTTCGGGACAATATAAAGTGTGTGTAGGGGGCAAGAGGGTAGCTGTCCCCTGATTACTTTGACTCTTAAAAAGAGCACTAGAGCGTCTGATTAGCAATCCAATGAGCCCCCTTTAAAGTTTATATCATCAGACTTTGTATAAAAACCCTATATGTCTCCAAGGCATAACTTACAACCCTTGTCCTTAGGGTTTGTGGGATTTTTATCCTCAACAATATACCTTTCAGATCTTTCTGATACGCTTAACAAAACGGATATATCAAAACTTTGATTGGAAGTGTTTGGGGAAATGATCGCTTTCGACTAATAAAAAAGGCACTAGTCCTCTCAATTTCCAATTGAATAAGCCCTTTTTGAAGCTTCTACGACAAAACTTTCTATAAAAACGTTATATGCCACGAGGGCATAACTTACGACCCTTGTCATGAGGGCTATGGGAGGAGGGTTGTCATCCTCAAAGACATAATTCTCCCATGGATTAATTTCGACTATTAAAAAGGGCACTAGCCCTTTCAGTTTTCAGTTGAGCGAGCCCTTTTTGAAGTTTCTACGACAATGCAATCTATAAAAACCTTATATGGCCCCAGAGCATAACTTACAATTTCAAGAACTTTCAACTACGTTGAAAAAAATGGCTATCTCAAAATTTTAATTGAATGTGTTTGGGGAAATGTTGGGCATGAGAATGGGGTTAGTTGCTCTCCATTCACTTTCGACTATTCAAAAGGGCACTAGCTCTTTCAATTTCAAATCAAATGAGCCCTTTTTGAAGTTTTCACGACAAGACTTTCTATAAAAAACCTTAGATGCACCCAGGGTATAACTTAAACCATTGCCCTTAGGTCTCTGAGGGGGTTGTCATCCTAAAAGACCTAATTTCCAGAACTTTTAACTACGTTGAATAAAATAAATATCTCAAAATTTTGGATGTGTTTTGGGAAATGTTGGGCGTAAGAGGGGGGTTAGTTGCCCTCCAATTACTTTCAACTATTAAAAAGGGCACTAGCCCTTCCAATTTTTAATCGAATGAGCCCTTTTTGAACTTTTACGACAACGCTTTCTACAAAAACCTCATTTCCTCCAGGGCATAACTTACAACTCTTGCCCTGAGGGCAGTGGGGGGTTGTCATCCTCAAAGAACTAATTTCCAGAACTTTCAACTACGTTGAAAAAAAATTGTTATATAAACATTATGCTTCGATGTGTTTGGGGAACTGGTGGGCGTGAGAGGGGGGTTAGTGCCCCTCCAGTCACTTTCGACTATTAAAAAGGGCACTAGCCCTTTGAATTTTCAATCGAATACGCCCTTTATCAAGGTTTCTAGGACAAAGCTTTCAATAAAAACCTTATATGCCCCCCGGGTATAACGTATAGCCCTTGCCCTGAGGGCTCTGAGGGGGCTACCATCCTCAAAGACCTAATTTCCAGAACTTTCAACTACGTTGAACAAAACGGCTATCTCAAAATTTTTATTGGATGTGTTTGGATAAATGGTGGGCGTGAAAGGGATGTCATTTGCTTTCCAATCGCTTTCGACTATTAAAAAGGGTACTAGCCATTTCAATTTCCAATCGAATGAGCCCCTTTTGAAGTTTCTGCGACAACGCTTCTTATGAAAACCTTATATGCCCCTAGGGCATAACCCTTGCCCTGAGGGCTGTGGGAGGGGGTTGTCATCCTCAAAGACCTAATTTTAATAACTTTCAACTACGTTGAACAAAATGGCTATCTCAAAATTTTGATTGGACGTGTTTGGGGAAAAGGTGGGCGTGAGAGGGGGGATAGTTGCCCTCTATTCACTTTCGACTATTAAAAATGGCACTAGCCCTTTAAATTTCCAATCGAATGAATTTCCTTTTTTGAAGTTTTTACGACAACCCTTTCTATTAAAATCTTATATGCCCCCAGGGCATAACTTACAACACTTGCCCTGAGGGCTGTGGGGGAGTGTCCTGCTCAAAACACAATTTCTATCTGGAAATCAACTTCGCTGAACAACATGGCTATCTCAAAATTTTGATTGGATGTGTTCGGGGAAATAGTAGGCGTGGAAGGGGTGTTAGTTACATTCCAATCACTTCCCGGGCACTAGCCACTCCAATTTCCAATCGAATGAGCCCTTTTCTAAGTTTCTACGACAACTCCTTCGATACGAAGTGCCCTGGTCTATAACCAAATAAAAAAAAAAAGAAAAAAAAAAAAAAAAAAAAGTTAATTGTGCCAACATCGTTCTTTACTTAATCAGCGCGATTGCGCTGCCTATGATGTTGTTATACTAGGTACAAAATTAATTCATTCTAAATTTACCCATGAGTTACTAGCACAAGATAATTTGCATAATTTAAGGAACTTGGACCAAAGACCCAAAAGTGAATGTTATTTTGATGAAAAATATAGAATTCAGCATGTCGAACAGCTCTAAAACAGAAATTTCAAGCTATTACTTAGAAAAAACGAAATCTTGTATTTTTGAGTGGGATGGTCAATAGTGTGTGTCTGTACGAAGGATGGTGTTTACTTTTTTCCCCAGAGGATGATAGTAGCGAACCAGCCACCATATATTATACAAATAGGGCTCACTCGAACAGAATTTCAAAGTCCTACTACCCTTTTTAAGTTTAAAAAAACTGTAATGCTATAGTGAAGTGCAGATTTGTGCCCCTTTTCTCTGAAAATAACAATTTTGGCCCAAATAAGGCCAATATGTTATCAAGCAACAATTCTGGAATGGGTATAAAACTATCAAAGGGTTACTTAAATAGCCTCCCAGCCTAAGAAACCACACAGCCACATGGTGGGGTATTTATCCCTGAAAATAAACTCAATCCACAAGAAATGGTAAGTCACAATGCGCCATTTAGCTGGTCACACTAACGGTAAAATAGTTACACACAAGCTATCAGGACGGAAGTCATTAAAGTACGTGCTAAGGGGATGGTATTTAAAGCCTCCAAAATCATATTTAGGCTCACATCTTCAAATATTTCTTGAGATATACTGAAGATAAATAATGGGTGATTTAAGCCTTGACGTCCTTTCCTTTTGAGAAACGTAATCTTGGAATTCTCGACTGCACTATGGTTGTTACTTATCGCAGTTTTTCAGCCCCACCAAATCTGCAAAGGTTATAATTGTAATGTCTGGACATGTGCTTACATGTAGCAGGACTTATTTCTGGTCAGTGGCTTGGGGGAAGACAGAGATATAAAATTATGAACTCAGCTACGTTCCTTAATTGTTGTCCGAGACTACTAAAAATTTGTATAAACAACAGATCTAGCTCAGCATCTTACCCCACCGTGCAAAAAGTAGGATAGCATAGTAGCAACACTACTTGGCCGTTTTCATGGCCTAGTGAAATTTGTTGGTAGATTTTGTCAGACAGTACCATTTTTACACATAAGAATACTTTTTGCTCAAAGAAAAGTTGTCAAGACACAAGTTGGGCAGCTAAAATATCGGCAGCTTTTGGAATCCTGTCAAATTCTGCTACTGGCAGCTTTGGAACTTTTTCCATACCTGATCTTACCTTCCGACTTTTGTTTTCTTTAATTTTATCCCATTCTTTATATTCCTTTAAACTTTCATTATTTCTCAAGAATATCCGCAATTGTTGGAAGACAAAATCTAGGTATTGTAATTTTATATCTTTAACTGAGAGGGTGGCAGCTCTCCTCTTATTGAGATAACGGTGATCTTCAACGGAAAATATCAATTTTCAAATATCACAGAACCCTTATAAAGACTTGAATAGAAGTGTAAAGAACAAGCTTTTTATGGGGGCAACAGGCTACCCTTTTCTAAGGAAATTCCTATTGTATTTTGAAAGACAAATATCCCTAAATAAGGCACCTTTATCAACACACTATTATACGAAAGCTAGACTTTAGTATAAAGAGTGGGGATTAATGGGGATTTAGTCCCCCTAATATCTAAGAGAGTCATGAATCTTGCATTAAAAACGAACTTAAAATTGAATATAAAAGCCTAAGTTTATTTTCAAAGGAAAAGCTCGGAACATTAAGCGTTGAAACGAAATGAAATTATCCTGTAAAGGGAGGCCGCCATATCACACCCATCCTAGACCCCACTTTTTCACGAAAATTTGGCTTTTTGCCAACAATGGTTCAAGATCAAATGCTCTCCACAAGAGCAATGCGACAAACATTTTTTTTTTAAATCTCGAACAAAAACAAAACTTGAGTTCAACCGTTTTTAAAGCAGTTGGTGAATAAACCATCTGTAATTACCCAATTGTCTATAAAGAGTGAGCAGTTGAAAAGGGGGCGATGTAGATATACATATATACAGGATAGTTCTTCTTAAATTTGAATGTCACTCTTTTCGTAGATATAAAAACACTTTTTTTATCATTACAGAACGTATATAAAATTTAGAGTAGCTTCAAGACGAATTCCTTCAAAACAAGATCTTGAAATTAAAAAGCAATTTAGAAATCCTACAAGAAGCTTTGCATAAAAGTTTACTCACCAACCACTTACTACAAACAATGTTTTCAAATTTACTGCGAATTCTCTGAACTACCAATACGCACTTTGTACCGGAAGTATATATATATATATATATATATATATATATATATATATATATATATATATATATATATATATTTTTAATATGGTGGAAATAGAAGAATAAAATAAATCCCATTTGTAATTCAATAACGTTTTTGAAGCCTTTACATCTCCATTGACATCTTTTGATATTTTTTTTTTTTTTTAATGCTCAAAAGATCTAATTACAGAAGAGGGGAGGAGAAATATGCTTTTGTTCTTCCTATTTCAACGTGATTTTTTTCCCCCTGATCGGTTATCAAGCATGGATGCGATCATACATTTTTGAAAGCTAGAAATAGCTGCCCAACTCTTAAACAGTTAATAATTGGATTTTGAACCGCTTAAATTTTACGTTGTGTTAGGGTTTCGTGAGCTAGCTTCGGGAAAGTAATAAGGTTTCCAACTCCAAACATAAAAAGTAATTTCTCCGAAAAACATAATAGTTGAAGGCTAGATAAACGAATCACTTCTAGATACAACACAGCAATGGATATTATTAATTTCGGCAGCAATCAAAAGTTAAGTGTGACAAATATCTAATCAAAACTTACAGTCATACAATCTGAAACAATACCAAAAATTGGCTCATGGACTGACGCATGGAAGTTTTAAAAAATCAGAGTTAAACAGTTTTTCGGCCTATGGCACCCTTCCCTTCCCCAATGAAAATTTTAGGTTCCTTTTCAAGGGCATAATTTTTTATGGGGCTGGGGGGGGGGACAACTTCCCCTCCCAGATCGTGGTTTCCCACCCCCCGACCCCAGTTTGCCCCCCAAGCTAAAATTTCGTTTCTTCGAAATATTGTGAAAACTAAGATAAGCCTGCATAATTCAAGTATCAACAGAAACGGACCAGTTTTCTTTAGTTTATATTTACCCTTATAGAACTATAAAGCCCCTTTATAATAATAATAATAATAATAATAATTTTATTATAAGCCAAAAAACAGGCCATACAGAACAGTATTCTTAATCACACTCCACAAGAAAAATAACATAAATATCAAGTTTCACTCATTGATAACTGCGCTTCGTTTACATAATTACATAACTGCCTGATTGATCTTTTTACAGTCGTTTTCAGGATCCCCGGGAACACCAATTTACCACCCTCAAAATACTTTTCCCTTAATAGAGAAAGTTGCTGGCACTCGGTGAGAATATGGGCGATATCCTCAATACCTGGGTTACATCTGGGGCAAGAGTAATCCGCATTTGTATCTGGGGCCACCCTTTTTTTTTCAAATATTCTTTTTAGACTCTTTAGAGGCATATCATTTACTTGAATCAGAACCAGCGCTCTAAATGTCTTCCCCTGTAATCATAGTTTAAAACTATATTCAAACATAAATATCTATCTTACATGGGACTAAAACTTCACAAGTCCAGATATGTTAACTTCCTGGCTCCACAGTTGGACTTCCTGATCGGTCATTCTTTCTACAACTTTTATTCTTTATAGTACTTTTATAGTACCTTGTACCTTTATGTAGCCTACCAAATGGCTCATTTTTCAGTTTTTACAGTCATTTTCACTTGACGTGGGAAAATTGGCTCCAATTTTGCCCTCCCCAGGATTTTGACGAAATTACGCCACTGTTCCTTTTGCCCTTAAAACAATCCCTTAAGATTCAAGTCAATCGGAGAGCCAGAACCAGATATATCTGCCTTTTTATTACCATAAAACCTATTTGTGACCAATGGTCAGTTTATAGGCTTTGCCCACAAAGTTCCGTGAAGGCATCTTTATTGGATCTTTCGACCGTTCTAAGCATAAGGACTATCTGAGAATTTGTATTTAATGCAATGCAAGCTGCGGGGGTTCCAGGGTGCAAAAAAGGGCATGGAGGGGGGATTGCTTTCCCTCCAGTTACTTTCAGTCATTAAATAGGGTACTAGAACTTTCCGTATCCGATCAAATAGACCACTCCCAAGTTTCTTACACCTTCCTTTCTAAATGAAGTTGCTAGGAAAAGAAAATAATACAAGGGATACTTCGCTCTCTGAAACTTGTCTAATTCTTCCCGTTTGTCTGGTAATGTCTACTTCACATTACAATGCCTCCTCAAATCCCCTTACTTTCCTCTTATTCTCGAAAGGTCTATCACCCTGGAACTTCTTGTACAAACTTCTTCTCTCTTCTACCAAGCTTAAAGCGTTTTCACTAATTTTCCTTGCTACTTTACTGACTTTCTTCCCGAGCACATCTTCTGCTACTCTGCAAATCCTTTTCCAAAGATTGTTCCAATTATCTTATACATTTCATTTTCTGAACTAGCGCGTTTCATATCTCTCTAGGAAAATTCGTCTCAAATTTTTATTCTTGAGTCTATCAGCGTCATAATTACCCGGAAGGAAGCAATCCTTCCTAAATTTCAGCTTTCAACAAACTCTAGACACTACTAGATGGTGATTAACATCAATAGCGACACTCATACATATTTTAGTGCCCTGTATAAATCCAGAGAGTCTTCGATTTACAATAAAACAATCAATAAGGTTAGCCGCCAAACCGATACGTGAGCACCATTTTAACTTTTGGGTCAATTATGATGAAATACCATATGGGTAATAACTACATTATTTACCTACACAATTTTAGTAGTCCATTTCTATTGTTATTTTCCTTCTCTACACCACCATTACCTAAGCTAGGATACCTTCTATCTCTATTTGTACCAATCTGGACGTTGAAGTGCCCCTCAGAAAAATACCATATTTGTCCCTGAAATATTGTCTATTTGTTCCTGTAACTACAAGTAATATCCATATGAATCGCTACTGTCTCCGTCACTCGGTTGTACAAGATTATATATAACTGATACCTTGCACTTTTTGGTTATTAAGAGTGAATTAGAATCTTATCATTAATAGCTTCTTTACATAAGCAAACTTAGAAGCTTCTTTATTCATCACGAGTCCTACTCCCGTTCTTCCTATCCACAACTAACAGTGTTTAAATAAATGCGTGTCTAAGGTCATTCGTAAATATTTCTAGTTTTTGTCTTATAATATTAACTTCAAACGTCACAATTTCATACAATATTTTTTGTTGTCTTTATTGAGAGCTTCTGATCCCTTTCTACGTGTCCTGTAAGTTTCAAGGCAGTCGAAAAAAAAAAAAAACTTTTTCGAATATTTCTGCTTCACGAATTGATACTACCAAGTTTACTTTCTAAAGGCCTTGCAAGTTCAATTCAACTGGAAAAATAAACTTTGCGTCCGAGTTTTGGGGATCATAAGGCCTTTTCTAGCATTGTCGGTTAACATTGTTGATCAGCAATCTATTCTGGCGAGACATTGTTGGCCAACAATCGTGTTCTAGCGACCAACATCGGTTTTGTTGATCAACATTGTGGGTGAAAACGATCCACAACTGAAATTGTCGTTTCCAAACTTGTTGGTCAAATTTAAGCGAGAAATTTCAAGGAAGAATATAATGGGGCGAAACATTGTTTTCGATCTTACAATTCTAGAAAAGAAAAAAAACAGTTAGTCAGCCATAAAGATTGTTATATTTACTATTTACTTGATCTTTTACCTAAAATACGATATGAGAAGGTGTTTTTTTTATTATCCACCTCATTTCCTCTAAAAGGCACTGGAGATGGTTTTTTTCGTGTATTTAATTAAAACTTTCAGGATTTGATCACACAGTGAAAGGGTGATAAAAAGTAAAAATTACCAGAGTAAACATGGGTTTAATTGAAAATCGTAAAACAATACTCCACTGATTTTGAAAACATTGCCGTTTATTTCCGACAATAAAAAATTTGTTGTGTTCTCTCGAAAATTATTGTTGATCCACAATTGTTAATAAGCAAATCTGTTGCCGCGATTGTTGGTCAACAATTCGTTTGGAACAAAAGGCTTACAGATCGATACAGCATATTTTTTCTGATGATTTTTCTTTATGGATGTCTACCTGGCGATGCCTACATTCACTGTAAGTTTAAAGTCGATCAGAGAGAAAACAATTTCGGGCATCACAAATATTTCACATACACATACAATTGCATTTATTTCAGCCAATAGGTATTATCTCTATGTCTCGTCAATTTTGTATGGAAACTGAAAAAGAATTTCAATTTTTAAACATAAATAAAGAATAGAAGATAAAACCTTTATCTGGAGGATTTGCTGCAAAAGCTGAGCTAAGTCAAGTTCACTAGACTAATAGCATATACAAATGACTTTAAAATCTCAGAGATTCCTTGGGAAGGAGCCAAAGAAGAAGGGCGGAATGGAAGAGATGTGTTCGCAGAGGTATTAGTCTGATGCCCGTGCCACATTATAGAAACACTTGTCAATAAAATCAAAATTACACATGACTACAGCGCCAATTACGTTCGCCGTTCGTAATTTCTCGAGTTGAACACTGTTCAACTTTCAAACATAATTTTCTTGACTGACCAATCAGAGTCAAGGTTTAAAGCATAATTTTTAAAACTAGAAAAGATAGAAACTTAGAACAGCGGTGTTTCTATCTGGGAGAAGAATGTGACAAAAGCCTAAGAAGACTTAGTATTAGTAGAGAACAGTTGGACACAAATTACTGTTGGTGCAAACTCTTTAAACTAATTTCTTGCAGTTTTAATTTCTTGCTTTTTAAATACGCTAAAATCCCAAAAATTGCTTTGTCATTCATGATATTTGGCTTTCTTTATAGATAGATGTGACTACGATGTGGCACGGGCATGACAATTTTCAGACTAATAACAACAGCTTAATTGTCTGATAATTTTCAAATCAAGTAAAGACGGTGTAAGATATAAATACTTTATTTAGAAGATTTTTTACAAGACCTGAGCCAAGTTTACTCAATAATAAAAAGAAAGCTGGAATGCACTGAACACCAGCAAAAATTTACGCTCTTAAGCACAATATGTTTTTAGATACAACGTAAAGTTAAAATAAAAATTTAACGAGGAGTTTAAACAAAGTCTCCTCCCTGCCGAGAACATCTAAATTTCAAACAACATCTACAAAAAACACACACAAATAAAAGAAAAGCTGCAATAGATACAGGAATTATAAACAAGGGTTCTAAGTCGGTGAATGGATTCCCCGTCTTTTTTTTCATGTTAGGATCACATTTGTTCACGTTATGCTGCGACGCAACTAGTATATCATGATATTCAGAACAAATACTTTCATCTAATAAAAGCTCAAAATACGCAGAAGCACGACCAAGACTGACTTGTCTATAAATCGCAGTGAACCAAGACAAATTTTTACACTCGCAATCAAAGGCATTATCAAGCACATGAAAATATTGAATTGAATTTTCATCACCTAAATTCATAGCGTTTATTCCCACTGTGTGAAACGTGTTGCCTTGCAAAACAAAAATTACTGATGAATCTTCACTTCTGTTCCCATAAAGCCGCGAGAAAGAACCACTGTTAAATTTATCCACCTCGTTTCTAGAAAATTGTAGTTCGTTAAAAGTTGAGCCTACAGAATTTGATTCTAATGTTCCTATTTCATTTTCAACAAAATAGGCAAAATTGGCACTGATATGAATAGCATCACTTCGAACTATTTTAATTTTACACTGGAAAATACTAAAATTAAAAGACGTGAAAGATAACGCGTCTGAATTAACTCTATCTATATTACAGCTTGCGTTTTCTTTGTCTCCACCAAGAATATGAAACTCCTCAATATTATCAACCTTCCAAAAAGAAAGAGATCCGAATTCATTCACTTTCACTGACTTCAGTTCCATCCGTTTAATTAGACTAATGTTACTAAACGTCCTTGTTCTAACATAGTTCCAAGTGACATTATGGAAATAGATATGGTTGTCATCATGAATTCCAGTAAATGCTTCCGAATGAACAACTAAATTCCCGATGTTTTCCAATTTAATAAGCCTCATAGAGATAGAATCACGTCGAAAAGCCCATTTCTCCACATTTACTGATGCTATATCTTTGAGATGAATCTCCTGACCCGCTTGGGATCCAAAGGAACCAGCTGATAAAGTAACATACAAACAGTTACTAATGGAAAAATGATTAACTGCTTTTGGGATTACCGTTCTTCCATAGCTTCGTCCAAAACTCAGAACCTGAAAAACAGGATAAGATAAAGTACTTTCAATGTAAAAGAAAAACAAACAATAAATAAAAAAAAGCGAAAAAAACTACATTTTAAAATAGATACGAGTCCTTATCTAAGTGGCAACAGATCCTCATTGGGAAGCAATCGAATAAATACAAGAAAGCCATTTTAATTTGGGAGTGAAATATACTTTTTTGGATATTTTGGTACAGTTGCGCTTAATTGTACACAGCGCTATAGATTGTCGAAGGAATGCAGTGATGGAGACCCGTAAAGCGGGTACTTGCTATCTAAATATATCGAAGAGCGTGGTTTCCCATTGAATTTACAATATTTAAACAGTTTTTTTGGGGGTTTAGAGGGGGGGGAGGTACCTAGGTTAGGTTATGCATTTGATATATGGTAAGCTTTACCCCCTACCCCCGTCCCCTAATGTGCAAATATATAGCCCAAATTTGTTTCTAAACTATTATATATTCATCCTAATTTTTTTATTGGCATTAACCAAATTAGACTTCTTTCGTGTGTACCATTAAGCGCAACAGTACCGATGTTTTTCATGACAAAAATCATGGCACCAGACTGTTTGAAACTTAGGGTTTGTTATACCACAAATTAACCATTCACCTAACAAAAAATAGACGCAGATGTGGGTCATCGAACTTTAAAGTCCGAATTTCTCAAGATATATTGTTTAAAAATGAATAAAAGAAACCAAAAACAAGCTGTACTGCCAACGTTCCACTACCCAATATACAAATACACACACAACTTACAAAAAAAACCATTACTGCTACTCATAGGTACTTATGCGTCCGGCTTTAATGGGGACGAGGGAGTATTTTCTAAGGGGATTGACGCCCAAAAAAGGCAAATCTCGGAGAATTCTCTGAAACCAACTACAATAGTTGATCCTACAATGACTGACAATCATCGTAGCTGATACTTCAGAGCTGATACTGCTTATATTCTTTACTCAACCACGCAAATCCTCGATACCCCCTTCCTCATAATATTTGTCCATAATAATAAAACTTGCCTTCTCTTAACTGTGTATTAAATAGTTAAATGATAGTCAAGTAGTATAATTTGATTAAATGTTGCCTGGCCACACATTCCAAGCATAATGGCACATAGGTCTATTTTAAAGGGTGTTGGAAATTCAGAGAACTTTTCCAAGGTAGGAGGTCTAAATCCTTCCCTTCGCGGAAAATCCCCCCTAGAAAATTTTCCCGCATGTAAAAAATTTTTCTTGGGAATTCTGAAAATGAGCTTCAACCCCTCAAAAATGAGAATAGCACCATTAGAATCAGTTGAACTTCTAATACGACATAGCCTCCAGTCTAGGAACACCTAAAATCAAAAGACAGTTTGAAAAGTGGAATTTTCTCTTCTGGGGGGGGGGGGGGAACTTTATGCCAAAGCCAGAAAATGCCGAAATGCTTGGATTTTGGTTTAAATATCAAAGACATCTTTTCTCTCAAAATTTTCGTGTTTTGATTGCTAGATTGTGTTTTAGTAGCCCCTTATTAGAGGATACACTGTAACATGATTTCAGCATAACTGGAGAATCTTTTTACTTTTCAGAAAAATTCCGGGTTCCCTTCCTAAAGAACATATTTTTTCTTCTACGATCGAGCCAAAAATTAATACGATATAGTCAGTAGTTTAAAAATATGCATATTAAAAGTAAAATGCCTAAATTTCTTTTCTGTGACGTATAAGCCAAAAGCAGATTTTAGAAAGAAGTTTTGACGGTAGCCGTCATCATATTTCGTAAGAGTGTTGAATAGCGGATCGAACAATGTATTTATCTCTCAGCTAAGAATTTGATCCATGAATTGAAATATTTACCGCTGTTTTACCATCTTGAAAAGTAGATGTAATATTAAAGTACCAACGACATCAAAACAAAAATGTTTTGCCCCACTAGACCCATCCTAGCTCTATTCATACCCAAAACAACGGTTTCTAATTATTTCCTTTTATTATTTCAAGTGAAGTCTTTAGGAGAGTACAACATTTTTGTCAGTACTTCCACGCTGAACCCTGAAAATTAATAAGCTGAACAAATTACTTAAACTTAACCCCGCTTTTCGTCATTAAAAATTCAAAGACTAACAATCTGCTGGTTCTCAAAGACAACAATACCTTCAAAGAAACGATAGACCTTCTTCTGCTGTTTACTGCCATATGGTTTTAGCCTTTTCTTGTTGATTTTTCACCACATTTTTTTTAGATTCCGTGCCCGTTACTACCGAAAACTCCATAACTGCAATTTAAGGTCTCTTTCATTAATAACTGATTTTGCAATTTTTTTTTATATATTTTATCAAGATATATGTGGTTGTGTAATTCCACTTAACCAATTCAAACAATAATATTTCACTTTCACTGTCCTTGCTATTCTATTGAAAATTTCGAGAATGGATCCAGAGCTTGCTTCTAAGGATTTTGTTTTTTTCCCGAAAGTTTGATTAGCATTGTGACTATTTTCTCGGATTTTGGTGCTATACAAAAAGAACGCACTGTTTAAAAGACTTTGCCTTTTGTGGTTTTAGGGGGCATAAGAGTGGTATGAGCGGCATATTAAGAGTGGTAGCCCCACTCTTATTTGTGGTAATTTCAATTTGTTCAAACTTTCAGAGATTTTCAGGAGTTCATATTTGAGCTAAATCAAAAAGTTTTATTCAACTTGGTTCAATCATTTTCTTTAACATGTGGAAGAAAGTTTGTCTGAAAAGCTTTTGTCTAATTAAGGGTCAGATACTGTAAAGCAGTTCGTGGTAACGAACTGTAAGGCGCGACTCAGTCCAATAACAGCCGAAACTCTAAAAAACAGAATTTTGATAACAAAAGATACATCAAAGAATTGGATTTTTTTTAATGCTGATTCCAAATATACAAGATTCATTAAGTTTAATGTTACCCTTCAAAAGCTACGAGCCTGGGAAAATCTGCCCGATCTTCGAAAAAGAGGGGAAACATCCCCTAAAAATCAAGGAATCTTGTTGAAAAACCGCACTATCAAGTTCAGCGCATCAGAGAACCCTACTGTAGAGCTTTCAAACTCCCATCCGCAAAAATGTGGAATTTTATATTTATTGCCAGAAGGAAGATCACGGATGCGTGTTTCTTTGGTTGTTTTTTTCTCCTAGGTGTGATCGTATCGAACCATTAGTCCAAGAACATCAGGATATGGCTAATTTAAGTGATAATTAAAAGTTCTAGCGGCCTTTTCAAGCGAGCAAAAAGATTGGAGGGCAACTAGCCCACCTCTCACGCCCTTGTTTCCCCAAACTCGTCTGGTCAAAATTTTGAAATAGCCATTTTGCTTAGCATAGTTGAAAAGTCTATTAGATATACCTTTGGGGATGAAATGACCCCCACAGTCCCCGGGAAGGGGCTGCAATTTATGAAGTTCGCCCATTGTTTACATATAGTAGCCTATTTGTTATTGGAAAGTATACATACATTTTCTGCGGGGGGAATTTTCTACGGGGAGATTTTTTGGGGGGGGAGGGGGAAGAGTTTCCAGGGGGTTGAACTTTGCAGGGGAAATTTTACACGGGAGGGAATTTCCTAGAATTCACATACGAAATTAATTTTATTTATCTTGCTTTCTCTTTGGTGACATAATTTTACATGTGAAGATGTTCTAGGGGAATTGTCCAGAGGAAACTTTCAGCGGGTTTGGAATTCTCTAGAGGATTTTGGGGGGGGGGGCAGGTGTTATTCCGCGGCAGAAATTCTCCATGGGGAAATTTTCCGCGGGAGAAACTTTCCACTGGGAGGGGATTAATGGGGAAATATTCCATATAGGGGGGATTTCTGGCATGACTTGCCTCGGTATTAATTGAAAAATGATCAGAAATTAAATAAAAAAAACAAAAACAAGTTGTGTGAACTGAAAGTAAGAAGCATCGTTAAAACTTAAAACGAGCAGAAATTATTCCGTATATGAAAGAGGCTTCCCCCTCCTTAATATCCCACTCTTTACGCTATAGTTTGAGCTTTTGTCCCAATTCTTTAAGTTTTTTTGTCCCAATATATTTTACCATTCGCACCTTCTTAAAGTTAACAGTGTTAGTTAGCATACCCCTCGAGACAACCCTTGCCCCGGGCTGTGGAGGATGGTTTTGTCAACCCCTGAGTCCTAGTTCTTCCACAGGCCCCCACGGCAAGGGTTGTGAATTATGCAAGTTGCCTATAGTTAATATATACGATTTTATGGGAGGGATGGTCATAAAAACATTGGAGAGGGCTCATTCGATTGGAATTCGAAAGTTCTAGGTCCCTTTTTATGCATAAGAAATAATTGGAGGGCAACACCAGTCCTGTTCCCACCACACACCCTTTTTCCCAAGTTCATCCAATCAAAATTTTGAGATAGGGTAGCCATTTTGTTAAAAATAGTCCAAAGGTCAAATAACCATGCCTCCAGGGCTGACAGCCCCCCCCCCCCCCCCCAAGCCCCCAGGACAAGAGTAGTGTGTTATGCAAGTTGCCCATTGTTAACATTTAAGGTTTTTTATTAAGAAAAGATGGCATATTTGACCCTGGATCTCCAAAAGGCTTAGAGCATTAAGGTGAAACTTAAATGAAATATTGAAAAGGATGCCGCCACAGTCCCAGGGCAATGATTGTAAATTACCATATGAATTTTATCCATTTTTTACATGCAGGATTTATCATTAGGAAAAGGCGAAAGTTCTGATTCTGGGTATCCTAAAAGGTCAAGGGTATTAAAGAGAAGGAGAATGTTGAGGGGTAGATTAAACTAAATTAAAAAGTAGTATGAGCATCCAGTTTATCAAAAAGGACGAATTTGTATTATCTTAAGAACGACTGAAGGTATTAAGTTGAAACTTTCAGGAAATTTTGAATGGGGTATTGTGGAGTGATTCGATACCAGCCAGCACCCTCCCATGTCCTCTTTAGCCGCCCCTTCTCTCCAAAAACATTCAATCAAAATTTTGAAATAGCCACCTCGTTGAAAATACTCTAAAGGTCCAATAATTATGCCTATGGGGATGACACAATCCTCTAAGGCTTTGGAGAGGAATTTCGAACACAATCGAAACACACTTTGTGCATGTTAGTTGTCAAAAGGGCGTATCAGAAACATCTAAGGAGCAGCTGAGAGTTTTAAGTTGAAACTTTAAGGGTACGTTGAGGGAGACGTTGAAAATTGACTGGAGGGCTGCAAAACCCCCTTGCCCTTTTTAGATGCCCCCCAACACTAATCAAAATATTGAAAACGCGTTTTTATTCAAAATAGGCAAAAGATCTAGTAACTATGGTTCAGAGGATGCAATACCCCAAAGCCCCTAGAGTGATAATTTTAAATTATACACATTACCCTCATTTAATTACATGATTACTCGTTCGGAGGAGTGGGAATGTTTGATTCTGAGTGTGTTCGAAAAGTTTATATGTATTAAGGCGGGCAAAACAAAATCAAACCACGCTATATGTAGGAGGGCTGTCAAAAGGGTAAAATATGAATATTGAAGGAACGGCTAAGGGTATTAAGTTGGAACTTTAAAATCATGTTGAGAGTGAAGTTGAAAAAATGAACGGAGGACAACCAGCGCCCCTTCTCTCACTCTTGTAGGTGCTCCCCTTTACACCAACAGAAATATTAAGAAGCCATTTTATTTAAAATAGTCACGAGGTCTAAAAGCTATACCTCTGGGGATGCCACGACCCTACAGCCACTGGGACAAGGATTGTAAATTATCCAATTTGTTCATTTTTAACTTCCGGGATTTATCATTGAGAAAGGGCGGAGGGATGTTTGATCCTGTGTGTGCTCAAAAGACTAAGGGTGTTGAGGTGAAATTTCGGGGAATGTTGAGCTAAATCAAAAGACACCATCCTTTGTCTGCATCCAAGCAATCAAAAAGACGTATCTGCAATATCTTAGGAACGGGTGTGGGTATTAACTTGAAATTTTCAGGGCCACTAGTACTACTACTACTACTGCGGCTGCAACCGTTCGACTGTGAGAGTGGCTACTTCTGACTGCGACTCCAACAGCTTGCAACTGGTACTATATTTACTTGTGACTCCTTTTAGGGAATGTTGAAGATGTTGAACAAGAGGGCACATGAGCAATATTTCAGGAACGACTGAGGGCATATTTGCATCCGGGTTACCAAAAGAGTAAATTTGCAATATCTTAGAAGTGGATAAGGGTCAGAACATTCATGCAAGAGAAACTATGTGCATCTCGGTTGTCAGGAGGGTTTATCTGAATTATTCTAGGAACGGATAATGGCATTTAATTGAAACTTTCGGGAAACTTTAAGAGGGTGTTGAAATTAATCAAAAGCCGAACAACAAAAGCACAAAGAACAATAGGCAAAATCTTTTTGCAAGACAGTGAAGATAATTTGAATGAATATTTTGGCCTTATGTCCAAGGGCCCTCCTCAGCAAGACACAAATATATAAAAGAAAACAGACTCACGACAACATGTGACCGATAAAACCAAAAATTATTTTTTTTTTTCAAAGCAGTCCCAGCATCCTACTTCAGCGAAGTTCAACCAGGATCGATAAAAAGTGAGGTAAAACGAGGCGATTTAATGAGATGAAAGAAAAATAATTTAAAAACACGTTCTTACTGTTAATCCAGCCTTTTTGGCAGCTAACCTCAAGGGTCTTTTTGTGACCGGTTCTGGGTTCAAGTTTTATCAGTTTGTTTCTTCTCCGTCAGGTTTTATTTAAAAATTGGAGCGTGCGGAAGGACCTATTGCCAAAAGTCAGCACCATGGCACCAGCACATGCACCAGCACCATGGAGCAATGTTGAGCTTGAGGTTGGACCTTACACAACAACTTCAATTTTGAAGTTGAACCGTACACAACCATATATATCTTAAAAATTCTTTACTTAATTTTTTTCATTATTATGATAACTTCATAAGTTCATAAGTTTATTAATCCATATTCACAAACAAATAAATAAATTAAACAACACTTTCGCGCTGGAGAAAACCTATGAAGGTTTGTGATCGCGCGAAAGTCCATGAAACTACTTACCTATTAACTGGACGATTTACTTAAACCTCAACTATTTAATTAAAACTATTATGAATAAACCAAAAATAAAAACTATAACCTATATATATGACAATAATAGATACATAAATAACTGAATTAAAAATAATAATAGATAAATAAAATATAATAGAAAATGATAATAACAAATCCAGTCTCCATCACCCTTCAATATTCAATTGTTTTTTTTTTTGGCTCAATTGGTCTATTGGTTTTTTTAAATTTTTTTTTCAAAATCATTTTTAACTAAATTTGAGTACAGAGCATTCAGTGTATATTCCCCCAAGTCCTTATTTAAGGAAATATTATTATTATTAATCTTAAGTCTGATTTCAATTGCTTCTCGGACTACCTGTTTTATGCCAAGGTCATTGCTAATAAGGGCAGATTCATCCAAGAATATATTGTGGCTAGGATTTTCAAATACATGGCTGCCTAAAGCAGAATCCAATGAAAGAGTAGAAATATTAGAATTTACAGCTTTGACAATATCATCTTTATGCTGCTGTATGCGTTTTTCTTAATTCTGGTGTGTTCTACCTACATAATATTTGCGACAATCGCATGGTATTTGATAGACCCCTCTTTGGCGAGTAACTGGGGTTTTATCTTTACCAGAGTTTAGAAAATTTATGATTTTGAAATTATTTGTGAATATTATATACAGATTATTTTGTGTGCAAACTTTTTTAAGATTTGTAGTGGTTTTTGGGATGTACGAAAGGTAAACAATGTTTGAAGACTTCTCAGAAATCTCAAATAGTAAACTACCATTAATTTTACGGGAGTGTTTTTTCAGTCTACAGTTAAGTACACTATAAATAAATAAAATAGGATACCTCCAAAAAGTATGTCCCTGATAAAGTTTAGTTCTGCTGTGATGTGGGAATCAGAACAAACGTTCAGGCACGATCGACGAGGGAGATTATGACAGCCCTTTTAACTTGTGGGGGGTGATTTGAATTAAAAGGCAAATATATATTATTTGGTGTTCGTTTTCTGTAAATAGTAAAACTGAGTTTATCTAAGCTACGAATAATTAACACATCTAGGAATGGGATTTTATTTGCGATTTCAATTTCTACAGTAAATTGTAAATTTCTATCGTATGTATTAAGGTGATCTAAAAAACCCTTAATTTCATTTTCCCCATAGTTCCAGAGTGAAATTGCGTCATCCATGTAACGTCCCCAAAAGATATGTTTCAAGAAATACGATTCTAATGCCCAATTTTCAATATGTTCCACATAAATATTCACCAGTAGCCCGGAGAGGGCGCCCATCGTTAAACCATTTATTTGCTGATAAAAAGAATTACGGAATTGGAAATACATGGAGTACTAGTTACAGAGTTTAAATAAGGTCATTAAGACTTCGCCATCTATTCCTGCTGCTGAAGCTTCTATTAAATTATAATTTTCTTTTATTTCATTTTCTGATAGTTGTTCAAATACTGCTACATCAATATTTGATGTAGGGTCGAAAGATTCATTCAAATTATCTTCACTGTCTTGCAAAAAGATTTCCCTATTGTTCTTCGTGCTTTTGTTGTTCGTTATGGAAAGGCAGTGAGGTCTTCGTCGCTATTTGAATCAAAAGCACTAATTATAACAGTTAAATTGGAATCGGATATTTTAGTTATTATACCAGAGACATGACAAACTGGAGAAATATTCATTATATTAACCAAAAACAAAACTTTGCGAATTAAAAACGAACATAAATTATTTAAAAAACTTCCCCAAAAAGAGGTTTTTCAGAGAAAAGCAAAGAGCCATATTCAATTTAAGAGCAGCAGATAGATTCCTATAATACTTAAAACTCAACGTGGCCAGGAAGTACTGTTCAACAATAAATGAAACCCAAAAAGAACAGAAATTAAAATAAACGATAATAGAAGACATAGAAATAACAGGTACTAACATAGATGAACGAATAAATCTTAAAGCGAGTAAAATAAAATTGAACGTTCAGGTCAAACTTAAAACGAACAAATAATTACTACAAACATGAGTTTGACTACTGTCCTTTTCCTCCTTCCTGAACCGTAAAAGTCCAAAACCCTTAATTTTTGCGAAAAAGTTATAACTAAAAATAGATGTGGTAAAGTTTTTTTCACTTTTTGATTTAGATTAATTACCCTCAATTAAACAAAGAAAGTACAGTAGTTTACATAATTCCTAATTTCCATTTCGATCAGCGTAAGCAACTCTGCCAACGACAAGAGAAAATGGAGGCCCAACATTTACTATGCCTACTTGTAGAGACTCGTTGCAACATTAATTTACAATAGAATAACACAAGCAACCCCTCCTCCTTCATCCTACCCGTTTTAAGTCGTTTGCTTTGTGTACCTCCCATGTTCCCAAAAATCCTTCTATCATTCTATCCTTCTATCATTTCTTTATTTTGACTACCTTTGAAAGTCAGGTTGTGACACTGGTCAGAGCACATAACTTGGTAAAAAAAAAGCGTTTACATACCTTGGTTCTCCTTGTGCATCGACACTCAATATTCCAAAGTTCTTGCACTGTTTCACCTTCTTTCACTTCGACTGTCAAATTACGAATCTCAAAATTTTGAGGCCCAGTCAGCTTATCACACTTACAAATTCTAACGTTACAAACAGAATGTTCTTGTTCGACAGCTAGCATTGACAGCTTGAATTCTAGTAGAATTATTAAATATAAGAGCATATTTCTTTGATGGTAGAAAAGAAACTAGTATTGACGTTTCTGAATGTGCTTCGCAAGGGAATGTCGGGGAAACACTGAGACCTTTGGACATGCTTATAATGTCTCGAACCACAGGATATGAAATTTAGCTAGCAATAGAGTGAGGAAACGGCGGCATAGTTAGAGCTCCATAGAACAAGAAGCAAGTCAAATGGTGGTTGTTTAGGATCAAGACGTTTTGTTATCAGGGGTTGAGGGAGGGCGTAGTGGGAACGTATCCTTCAATATTTGAGGGAAACAGTTAATTCCCTGAGGGGAAAAGGAGACACATAAATGCTACCTATGCAAAGAAGTGATTTTCCTTGCTATTCCAAATGAGAGACTGCGAGTCTTCAGGTACAGGTTTTCGATAGTGGCAATTTCAATGGTGTACTTTTATTTCATTTTGACGTCATGTTTGAACACTTCTTTGAAACTACAGCCATTATTTCTGGATGATCGTCCATTGGAAAGTCTTTCTCACTAGACAGTTTCTTAAAAAGTACATTTTGAAATTTTAGATTCAATGAGCCGTGGTTTACTCTTTACTAGGCTGAAGCTACTACTGCAACCATGATTTGTAAACGGAAAGCAAATCTCTACCTAATTGAGAGTAAAAATTTCAGCATATCAAACTTCTTTATTGCAATGTATGTCAGTGAGATATGACCTCTGACCGCCGAAGTTTTATGAATTAAAATGAACTGAGATAGCACAATAGGCCTATTCAGAGTGTTTCAACTATTAACAACATTTCCGAAAAATCAAGCCAACCAGAATTATATCTGTCCACAAATCAAAATTATATTGGGATTCTGACACTGTATTTCCGAGCCCAATTTTCGTTATTTCTTTAATCTATTTATCGTTTCAAACAGTTCGTAATAACGAACTGTAAGTAAGGAACGACCCGGCTCAATAGTAACCGAAACTCTAAAAAAAAAGAATTTTGATACTAATAGATACATCAAAAGAATCTGATTTAAATGCTGATTTCAAATATATAAGTTTCATCAAGTTTAATCCTACCTATCAGAAGTTGCACGCCTGAGGAACTTCGAATGATTTTCGAAAAAAGTGGAAAACAGCCCTTAAACGCTATAAAAACTAAATAGAAATCCCACCATCAGTTTCAACGTACCAGAAAACCGTACTGTGGAGGATTCATGCTCCCGTCTGCAAGAATGTGGAATTTTGTATTTTTTGCCAGAAGAAAGATCACGGATGTGTGTTAATTTGTTTTTTTTCCCCAGGGGTGATCGTATCGACCCAGTGGTCCTAGAATATCGTGGGAGGGCTCATTCGAAAGGAAATTAAACGTTCTAGTGCCCTTTTTAATTGACCAAAAAAAATGGAGGGCAACTATGCCCCCTTCCATCCCAAAATTTTTTCCCCAAAGTCATCCGATTAAAATTTTGAGATAGCAATATTGTTCAGCATGGTCGAAAATATAACAGCTATGTCTTTTAGGATGGCTTAATCCCCCACAGTCCCCAGGGGAAGGGCTGAAAGTTATGAACTTTACCCAGTGTTTACATATAGTATTGGTTATTGGGAAGCATACAGACGTTTCGGGGGGGGGGGATTTTTTTTTGGTTGTGGGGGGAGGTGGTTCGAGGGTTATGTGGGAGGATCTTTCCACGGAGGAAGTTTTCATGGCGGACGGGACATTGCTATGAAGGGGGAGCCGGATTTCCCAGCATTATTGAAAAAAAACGATCAGAAATGAAATTAAAAAAAAGTTTTTCAACTGAAAGTAAGGAACAACATCAAAACTTAAAACGAACAGAAATTACCTCGCTCTTTAAGCCAAAGATTTTTAAGTCTTTCATAAGAGCTATTTATTCTAATGAACGGCCTTTGTGATTAAGGGGTCTTTAAAGAATTGGAACTAAGTTCGAACTTTAGCGTAAAGAGCCAGGTATTGACTAGGGGACCCCCCCCCTAATATACGTATTAAAAATATATGAATATCGAAGTTTTTTACGTAAGTTCATTCGTAAGTTACATATATTTATTACTAATAAACACGTTCGTAAATAAAATTAAACAACTTTCGAGAAAGCAATTTAACCAAATAAAAGTAAAATGAATATGCAGTTTTTTTTAATTATTCGTGTACGATGAGCAAAAATAAAAACCTGCATTAATTCACAACATTGAAAAATTAAATAAAAAAAAATGTTTTTTTAACTGAAAGGAAGGAGCGACATTAAAACTTAAAACGAACAGGAACTATTCCGTATCTGAAAGGGCCTATCCCCTCCTCAACGCCTTGCTCTTTACGCTAAAGTTTTTTATTTAAAAAAAAAATAGAGCTGTGAGAAAGAGTCAAACTTTAGCGTAAAGAGCAAGGCGTTGAGGAGGGGACAGCCCCTTTCATATACGGAATAATTTCTGTTCGTTTTAAGTTTTAATGTCACTCCTTACTTCCAGTTAAAAAAACATGTTTTTTTTATATTTAATAGTTAAAAGATAAACTTCAATATATTTTATTCATATGGTCAAAACCAACCATAGAATTTAGTGAAAGTAAAACCATCAAACAGTTCGTGGCAACGAACTAGAGGCCAAAGTAAGGAGCAACTAGAGTAAATAGTAGCCGAAACTCTAAAAAGGGAGCACGATAACAGTTAATACATCAAAAGAATTCGCTTCTATTCTGATTTCGAATACACAAAAAAATAAAATCATAGGCAGCGCGCTAGCACTGCCTAAGTAAAGAACGATGTGGGCACAATGTGTTTTTTCTCCACCCGGGCACTTCGTATCAAAGGAGTTGTCGTAGAAACTTCAAAAAGGGATCATTCGATTGGAAATGGTAGTGGATAGTGCCCTTTTAATAGTCGAAAGGGATTGGAGGACCCTCACCCAAAGCCCTCAGGGCAAGGGTTTTAAGTTATGCCCTGGGGGCATATAAGGTTTTTATAGAAGGCATTGTCGTAGAAACTTCAAAACAGGCTCAGTCGATTGGAAATTAATAGGGCAAGTGCACTTTTTAAAAGTTAAAAGTGGTTAGAGCATAACTAGACCCCCCACGCCATAATTCCCCACAATACCTCCAGTCAAACTTTGTGTGTTGACGCTTTGTGGCGTTTAGTTGATTTACAGATAGAAAATATGTTTTTGAGGAGGACACTTCCCCACAACACTCAGGGCAAGAATTTTAAGTTATGCCCTGGGGGCATATAAGGTTTTTATAGAAGGAGTTGTCGTAGAAACTTCAAAAAAGGCTCGTTAAATTGAAAATTCAAAGGGCTAGTACTATTTTTAATAGTCGTAAGTGATTGGAGGGCAACTAGCCCCCCCCCACGCCCATCATTCCCCCCAACACAGCCAATCAAAATTTTGAGATAACCATTTTGTTCAGCATTGTTGTTTTCCAGATAGAGTTTTTCAGAACGACACTCCCCCACAACCCTAAGGGCAAGGGTTTTAAGTTATGCCCTGGGGGCATATAAGGTATTTATAGAAGGCATTGTCGTAGAAACTTCAAAACAGGCTCATTCGATTGAAAATTCAAAGGGCTAGTGCCCTTTTTAATAGTCAAAAGTGTTTGGAGGGCAACTAGCCCCCCACCACGCCCATCCTTTCCCTAAACACCTCCAAGAAAAATTTTGAGACAGCCATTTTATTCAGCCGACTTGTTGAACGAATAGAAAAAATGTTTTGATGTGGACACTCCCTCACAGCTCTCAGGGCAAGGGTTTTAAGTTATGGCCTGTTGACGTAAAAGGTTTTTATTGAAGGCGTTGTCGTAGAAACTTCAAAACAGACTCATTCGATTGGAAATTCAAAGGGCTAGTACCCTTTTTAATAGTCGAAAGTGATTGAAGGGCAACTAGCCCCCCCACACCCGTTATTCCCCCGATCGCACTAACGCAAAATTTTGAGGTAACCATGTTGTTCTACATAGTTTTACGTTCTGGAAATTAGTTCTTTAAGGATGACAACCCCCTCATGGGCCTCAGGACAAAGGTTGTAATTTTTATCCGGGGAGAATATAAAGTTTTTATAGAACGCGTTGTCGTAGAAAGTTCAAAAAGGGCTCATTTGATTAGAAATTGAAATGGCTTATGCCCTTTTTAATAGTCGAAAGTAATTGGAAGGCAGCTAACACCCCTTCCAAGCCCATCATTTCCCCAAACACATCCATTCAAAATTTTGAGATAGCCATTTTGTTCCACGCAGTTAAAGTTCAGGAAATTATACCTTTGAGCAGGACACTCCCCCCACAGTCTTCAGAGCAAGGGTTAGAAGTTATGCCCTGGGGGCATATAAGGTTTTTATAGAAGGCGTTGTCGTAGAAACTTCATAACAGGCTCATTCGATTAGAAATTCAAATGGCTGGTATCCTATTTAATAGTCAAAAGTGATTGGAGGGCAACTAGCACCCCCCACGCCCATCATTCCCCCCACTACATCCAAACAAAATTTTGATATAGCCATTTTGTTCAGCGTAGTTGATTTCCGGATAGAAAATATGTTTTTGAGGAGGACACTCCCCCACAACCCTAAGGGCAAGGGTTTTAAGTTATGCCCCGGGGGCATATAAGGTTTTTATAGAAGGCGTTGTCGTAGAAACTTCAAAACAGACTCATTCGATTGAGAATTCAAAGGGCTAGTGCCCTTTTTAATAGTCGAAAGTGATTGGAGGGCAACTAGCCGCCTCCCCCCCACGCCCATCATTCCCCCAAACACATCCAATCAAAATTTTGAGATAGCCATTTTGTTCAGCGTAGTTGTTTTCCAGATAGAAAATATGTTTTTGAGGAGGACACTCCCTCACAACCCTCGGGGCAAGAGTTTTAAGTTATGGCCTGTTGACGTAAAAGGTTTTTATGGAAGGCGTTGTCGTAGAAACTTCAAAACAGGCTCATTCGATTGGAAATTCAAATGGCTAGTACCCTTTTTAATAGTCGAAAGTGATTGGAGGGCAACTAGCCCCCCCACGCCCATCATTCCCCCGAACACATCCAATCGAACTTTTGAGATAGCCGTTTTGTTCAACGTAGTCTTAAGTTCTGGAAATTAGGTCTTTGAGGATGACAACCTCCTCACAGTCCTAAGGACAAGGGTTGTAATTTATTCCCTTGGGGAATATAAAGTTTTTATAGAAAGCGTTGTCGTAGAAAGTTCAAAGAGTGATCATTTGATTAGACATTGAAATGGCTTATGCCCTTTTTAATAGTCGAAAGTAATTGGAAGGCAACTAACACCCCTTCCACGCCGACCATTTCCCCAAACACATCCAATCAAAATTTTGAGATGGCCATTTTGTTCCACGCAGTTAAAGTTCAGGAAATGATACCTTTGAGCAGGACTCTCCCCCCACAGTCTTCAGAGCAAGGAGTTATGCCCTGGGGGCATATAAGGTTTTTATAGAAGGCGTTGTCGTAGAAAATTCGATTGGAAATTCAAAGGGCTAGTATCCTTTTTAATAGTCAAAAGTGATCGGAGGGCAACTAGCCCCCCCCACGCCCATCATTCCCCCAGATACATCCAATGAAAATTTTGAGATAGCTATTTTCTTCAGCGGATTTGATTTCCAGATAGAAAATACGTTGTTGAGCAGGCCACTCCCCTACAACCCTCAGGGCATGGGTTTTAAGTTATGGCCTGGGGGCATATAAGGTATTTATAGAAGGCGTTGTCGTAGAAACTTCAAAACAGGCTCATTCGATTGGAAATTTAAAGGACTTGTACCATTTTTAATAGTCGAAAGTGATTGGAGGGCAACTGCCCCCCCCCACACCCCTCAGTCCCCCAAACACATCCAATCAAAATTTTTGGGATACCCATTTTGTTCAGCGTAGTTGATTTCCAGATAGAAAATATATTTTTGAGGAGGACACTCCCCCAAAACCCTCAGGACAAGGGTTTTAAGTTATGCCCTGGGGGCAAATAAGGTTTTTATAGAAGGCGTTGTCGTAGAAACTTTATAAAAGACTCATTCGATTGGAAATTCAAAGGGCTAGTACCCTTTTTAATAGTCGAAAGTGATTGGAGGGAACTAGCCCCCCCCCCTACGCCAATCATTCCCCAAAAACATCCAATCAAAACTTTGAGATAGCCGTTTTGTTCAGCATAGTTGTTTTCCAGATAGAAAATATGTTTTTGAGGAGGACACTCCCTCTACAACCCTCAGGGCAAGGGTTTTAAGTTATGGCCTGGGGGCATATAAGGTTTTTATAGAAGACGTTGTCGTAGAAACTTCAAAACAGGCTCATTCGATTGGAAATTCAAAGGGCTAGTACCCTTTTTAATAGTCGAAAGTGATTGGAGGGCAACTAGCCCACCCCCCTACGCCCATCATTACCCCGAACTCATCCAATCAAAATTTTGAGATAGACATTTTGTTAAACGTAGTTTCAAGTTCTGGAAATTAGGTCTTTGAGGATGACAACCTCCTTACAGCCCTAAGGACAAGGGTTGTAAGTTATGCCCTGGGGGAATATAAAGTTTTTACAGAACTCGTTGTCGTAGAAACTTCAAATAGGGCTCATTTGATTAGAAATTGAAATGGTTTGTGCCTTTTTAATGGTCGAAAGTAAACTGGAAGGCAACTAACACTCCTTCCACGCCCACCATTTCCCCAAACACATCCAATCAAAATTTTGAGACAGCCATTTTGTTCCACGCAGTTAAAGTTCAGGAAATTATACCTTTGAGCAGGACATTCCCCCCACAGTCTTCTGGGAAAGGGTTATAATTTGTGGCCTGGGGGTATCTAAGTTTTTATTGAGATATTTGTCGTGTAAACTTGAAAAATGGCTCATTCGATTTGAAATTCAAAGGTCTAGTGCCCTTTTTAATACTCGACAGTGATTGGAGAGAAATTATCCCCCTTCTCTCCCCTACCATTTCTCCAAACACATCCTCACAAAATTTTTAAACACCCATTTTGTTCAGTATCGCGGATTGTCCTATAGAAATGATGTTTTCGGGAGAAACGCTCCCCCATAGTTCTCAGGACAAGGGTAGCGAGTTGTAGACATGAGTCATAAAAGGCAACAACTTAACACATCGTCATAAAAACTTAAAAAATGACTCATTTGAAAGGAACTTGAAATGGCTAGTGCCCTGTTTAATAGTCGAAAGTGATTGGAAGGCAACAAACCCCCCTTCCACGCCCACCATTTCGCCAAAAATATCCGATCAAAATTTCTTGATAGCCATTTTGTTCCACGAAGTTTAAAGTTCTAGAAATTATACCTTTGAGCAGGACACTCTCCCCATAGTCTTCAGAGCAAGGGTTTTAAGTTATGCCCTGGGGGCATATAAGGCTTTTACTGAACGCGTCGTCGTAGAAACTTCAAAAATGACTCATTCGATTGGAAATTGAAATGGCTAGTGCCCTGTTTAATAGTCGAAAGTGATTGGAAGGCAACAAACACCTCGTCCACGCCCACCATCTCCCCAAAAATATCCGATCAAAATTTCTTGATAGCCATTTTGTTCCACGAAGTTTAAAGTTCAAGAAATTATACCTATGAGCAGGACACTCTCCCCAAAGTCTTCAGGGCAAGGGTTGTAAGTTATGCCATGGGGGCATATAAGGCTTTTACTGAACGCGTCGTCGTAGAAACTTCAAAAATGACTCATTCGATTGGAAATTGAAATGGCTAGTGCCCTGTTTAATAGTCGAAAGTGATTGGAAGGCAACAAACCCCCCTTCCATGCCCAGCATTTCCCCAAACATATCCGATCAAAATTTCTTGATAGCCATTTTGTTCCACGAAGTTTAAAGTTCTAGAAATTATACCTTTGAGCAGAACACTCTCTCCACAGTCATCTGGAAAAGGGTCAAAGGCTATGCCCTGGGGGCACATAAGATTTTCAATGAAATGGGCGATTAACCCCCTTTTTACGCACACCATTTCTCCAAAAATATCCAATCAAAATTTTGAGATATTCATTTTGTTCAACGTACGCGAAAGTTCTGGAAATTAGGTCTTTTAAAATAAAAAACCCCATCAGAGCTTTCAGTGCAAGGGTTGTATGTGCATTGTCAGTTTAATATACATTTACTGATATTTAGTAATCAAAATCTTAATATTATTTGATTTATTAGTTATAAAATATAAAGTTAATATAAAGTTATAAAAGTAAAAACATTTATATTTTTTCAGTAAAGTGCAAATTATGTTCTGGCCTTGGGAAGGCATAGAGGTTTTGAGTCTAACTTATGTTAATTTCTGCTCGTTTTGAGTTTGACTCGGTTGTTTATTGTAATTTCTGCTCGTTTTGGGTTTCATGAATTTATCGATGCTGATTAGTGGTAGTTTCACGCTTGGTAGATTATTTGATTTTATTTTTGCTCATTTTTAGTTTAATGAAGTTCTTTACTTTTCTTTGAAAAACTTATTTTGTGGAAAAAGTTTTTTTTAATTAATTACCCATCAAAAGCTACGAACCAGAGAAAATTTGCCTGATTTTCGAGACACGGAGGAAACACCCTTAAAAAGGCAAGCAATCTTAATAAAAATCACATCGGTAGATTCAATATTTCACATAACGCTACTGTAGAGGTATCGAGCTCCTATCTATAAAAATATGGAGTTTTACATTTTCCCCAGAAGAAAGATCATGGATGCGTGTTTATCTGTTTCTTTTCCCCAGAAATGATCGTATCGAACCAATGATCCAAGAATATCAGAAGAGGGCTGAATTGAACGGAAGTCGAAAGTTCTATTGCCTTTTTTAAGTGATCAAAAGGATCATGCCCCTGGAAAATGCCACTTTCTGCCAAATTGTAGTTCCAAACTAGGATTTTGTCCCAAAGAGGATCAAGCTGATGTCGACTGAAAACTCTGAGATAGCCTATCGATTTCAAAATACCAGAGAAATCCATATTGAGCTTCCCAGTTGAAGAAAAATAATGCCACACGGTGGCGCAATCATTCCTAAAAAATCACGTAGTCCATACAAGATAAAAAATATTAATTTGCACGTTCATCTTAATGCTCTATTTAACTACGTTGATTTACTTGATTTTTCACGAGATTATCAAACAGTTCGTGGTAACGAACTGTAAGTAAGGAGCGACCCGGCTCAATGGTAACCGAAACTCTAGAAAACGGGTTTTTCTAGATAGATACCAATAGATACATCAAAAGAATCAGATCTCAATGCTGATTTCAAATATATAAGTTTCATCAAGTTTAGTGCTACCCATCAAAAGTTACCCGCCTGAAAAAATTTGGCTGATTTTCAAAAAAAGGGGGAAAGACCCCCTAAAAGTTATAGAACCTTAATGAAAATCACACCATCATATTCAGCGTATCAGAGAACCCTACTGTAGAGGTTTCAAGCTCCTATCTACAAAAATGTGGAATTTTGTATTTTTTGCCAGAAGAAAGATCACGGATGCGTATATTTTTTTTTTTTTTCCCAGGGGTGATCGTATCGACCCAGTGGTCCTAGAATATCGTGGAAGGGCTCATTGGAACGGAAATTAAAAGTTCTAGTGCCCTTTTTAAGTGACCAAAAAAAATGGAGGGCAACTAGGCCCCCTCCCACGCTAATTTTTTTCCCAAAGTCATCCGATCAAAATTTTGAGATCGCCATTTTGTTCAGCATGGTCCAAAATATGATAAATATGTCTTTTGGGATGACTTAATCCCCCGAAGTCCCCAGGGGGAGGGCTAAAAGTTATGAACTTTACCCAATGTTAACATATAGTATTGGTTATTGGGAAGTATACAGAAGTTTTTCGGAGGGTTTTGTTCTGGTAGTGGGGGGATGGGTCGGGGGTTATGTTGGAGGATCTGTCCATGAAGGAAGTTTTCATGGAGGAAGGGAAATTGCCATGAAGAGGGCGCCGGATTTGCCAGCATTATTTATTGGTTATTGGGAAGTATACAGACATTTTCAGGAAGGATTTTTTTCTGGAGGGGGGGGGGGCTAGAGGAGGGGGTTATTCTGGAGAATCTTTCTATGGAGGATGTTTCTTTGGGGTAAGGGACATTTCTATGAAGGGGGTGCCGGATTTCCAAGCATTATTTAAAAAACGATCAGAAATTAAATAAAAAAACAAGTTTTTTCAACTGAAAGTAAGAAGCAACATTAGAACTTAAAACGAACAGAAATTATACCGTATGTGAGGGGGTTCTCCCCCAATTCAATACCTCGCTCTTTACGCTACAGTTTTTTTTAGTGCTTTCAAAAGAGCTATCAGTAGTATCGTATCTAAACATTTCAACCATACATTCAACCCTACATTCACGCCTTCAGTATTATGCTGAAAAGTGTAATAGGTTTGAACCATAAAAGACCATGCTTCTATACATTTCAACCATACAAGAAACTGTTTTTTTTGTTATTGATACGAATTGCACAAGAATGTATCGTTTGACGTAGACATTTTTTAGGAGCCAATCAGAGACATCAATGGTTGCTCAATATACGATAACTTGATTGGTGATTTGGATTTGAATAAAAGGAATGGTTTTCACTACAATTCTTATTAGTAAGAGAATTGAATTCAGAGAGAATAGTTTATTTGAGAGGATATTAGTAGAGAAAAATGAGTGGTGCATTTACATTATTGGAGATTAATGATGGAGCCGGTAGCGGCAATGACATACGAGTACCCAACGTGGTTGTGGAAATAACCGGGGGCTGCAGACTATGCCTTGAATGGGATGATATGTATGCTACATACGTGACATCATTAAGCAAATTTAAGCAGGAGGAGCAACTATGTTTTGCTGGAAAAGTGAACATTGTGCATATAAATAAACTTCGGTCAGTATTAGATGTCCTATCGAAATATATTGATGAGAACAAAATGCATCAGTGAATATCATTATTGTAATTATGATCAATGAAATTGTTTCTAAATCAAAGGTATTTTTCTTTCTATATTAGATTAGCGTATATTTTTTAGAGTAGAAAAAATTCTGGTTAGTCTAAAGTTGGTTGTGAGAGTGTTAGGACTCTAAAAAATGGATTGCTTTGAGAAAGAGTGAATCATAGGGACTCTAGTGCTTATGGAAAAACGTTTGATTCTAGATGACGATTTTCTAGAGCTGTCTTTTCAAAGGAAGATATTTTCTCGGGAAATGCTTGTCGATATAATGAAAACTGATTCTCCATCATTAGACTATTGTATGAAGCTCCTACATTATGGTCCAAATGTATTTACACAATTTATTGATATATTGATCACGACACAGCAAAATGATATTGTGGATATGCTTTTAAACATTAGTTTAGAAATTTAGGACTTTTTTTTCATGAGAAAGATGGTGTTCAAGGATTATTTACTCCTCTCTCTCTATCTCCGACAATTTTTTGTTGTTGCTAGCTTAGTTTCATTGTGGCAGTGAGAGTGTCAACACATGAAAAAATGTTCCATACATGTCCGCGATGTATGTACACACTGGGCAGTTGGTCATCATGTGAGAATTGCACAATGATTGATGAGTATGATGAAGAGAGTAGATTATGCAGCCCGTGTAAATTGCATAGAGGATATGCTGTAAAAATTAAAGGTTCTAATCCCGGTCTTGAAGAGGTCCGCGAATCTTATCTTAAAGGCTACCTTTGCTCCAATTGTCATTGTGATAAATCTAATGCGTGGGAGAATAAATATCCCGGTATAATTTGAATGAATCCTAAGCGTAATTGTAGTTTATTGTTACAAAGTTGGTATCGTCGTGGCCTTAGATTGTTCTGGGAGGAGGAGCCGGGCCAGCGGTTCAACTGTTGGAACAACAAAAGAATATGGTTTCTGCGTCATCGTTGCGAAGACACTGGACGTCATGATTATAAGCCCAATGTTTTTTATTTGGCAGTGATGGAATATGTTTTAACACTTGAGGATACTGTTAGTGAAATTGCTTCAAATAAGCAAAGTGAAACATGTGAATTCGATAGAATGAATGTGAATAGTGTCATTGACTATACAAAGAGATGTGAAAAGAGTAAAGTCAAACTCTACTGTATAAAATGTGAGCCTGAAATTGCAGTACATCAGGATCAGTACACTGTGAATTCAGATAATCTACCTGCACTAGTTGTTGTCGACAAATATCTATACCTAGTAGAAGATGAAATCTAAAGGGTAGAAAAGTCGTTTTTTATCGTCTATATAAATTTTTATCATTTATTAATAAACAATTTCACATACATTTTTAGAACATTTTATTCGTAGGGCACTAAAATCAATATTAAATACGCTTGTAAGTATATTTTCCACTAGAAAGTCGTTCAATCGAGGTAAGTCAACATAGATGTCGAGAAACTGCTTGTAGTTATAGCCACGACATCTGAACATGAAAAAGAGTAGTGCATTTAAGCCACATGTCTTAGTCATTAAATCTTGTACTCTTCGTTGATTTTGAATAATAATTTTCCCACTGCTTTCAATAAAGTTTCTGATGTATGGCGTAAAGAATTTATACAATAGGCCAAGAGGATAAAAAAATTCAATATTCTTTGCTGTTTGAAAGATGGTTAGCCAATGACTGGTCTTCAAAGTCGATGGACTGCTATTAACAATGATTAAGGTATTGTTAACACTTGGAATTTTTTCAATGAAGTCCGATGGTATACAATAGGACTTGTACTGGGACATGTATGGATCCATACTAAATACGTTGGTTATTTGGTTTGTGTTCATGGTGCTCGGTCTAGTAGAACACTGCCGTTGGGTGTGAATTCCCAATAGGTTTCAAATTGACTCAGTGATATTAGCGTGATACTCTCAGTCAAAGCCTCGGCAAATGTACACTCTAAACTTATAGTCCCTGTTCGTACTTAGCTCATATCCTGAGCCTCTGAAAATTTCAAAACAACTGCCCCTTGATTTTTGAAAACATTGAATCAGTTATTCCATTTTCAAATAGTTGAGAGTCAAGGTCTAGGGAATGCATGGTCAATACATACTGAGTTCTATAGGATTTCTTGTCAAATGATAGAGTGTACAGTGGAATACAATTCACTTTGCACACTAGGATAGATAGACCGAAAAAAATTAAAATCAAGGGGGGATTAAGTCCAGGATCCAACGGCACTGCCACTCTTCACAAAGGCCAAAGCCAATTTTGATGGGATTGCTCCATTCATAAATGATGAATCGCTATAGCTACCAGAGCCGGTGGCAATGTGACTTTGCTTGGTGATCGTCTGGGGGACAAGAAGTTTAATGTTGTTGCTATTGGCTCTTAGCTTTTCCACTGCCAGTGCAAAATAGCTCATAACCTGTTGTTTTCGGACGTGGAGACATCCTGGTGTGATAATGACATTTGCATCGGGTGCTACAAGACGTGTTCTTCTCAAAATAAAATTGGATGGGTCCAGCTGTAGCTTTATCTCAATCTTGACATTGGGGCGTAGCCTGTGGGAAATATTGAATATCTCATGATTTAATTTTCCGACTAGATGATATTCTTGGGTCACTGCAGTAGTCAACTCGCCGTCAGTATCAACACCTGATCGATATTCATAGCCCAATGATTGTCCTCTCAACTTCTTGTATGACTTTGGTGTCATCATCATAAATTAAATGTAGCTTGCATAGTTGGATAAATTATTGCTAGTGCTCACCAATGTTCCATTAATAAATACATTAATTTGCTTGAATAGGTTGAGTAGAATACAGTTTTCATAAGAGAGACAATCGCCAGCAGTTGGAGTTGTATTATCTGACTTTTTCTTCACCACAACAATTAAATCAATAAATGCTGATGACAAATCAATGAAATAGTCTTCATTGGAAAATATTTGAAAGTGTGTATTTTACAAGAGGGGTTGTTGGGGCTGAAATTGATCATAGTAGCCATACTTGACACTGACATCAACATTTTAAGCATTGAATAGATTCAATGAGGAACTAATTGATGGATATGATTCCTTGTGGGGGAGATAAGTCATCTTAAGAGAAGAAGTCCTTCTTCGATCTAACAATCTTTTTCTTTTTCTTCTTCTGCTTATTGCTCTTCCTTGTTTTATTCCTCAAAGTTCTTGTTAATTTCTTTCGCTTCCTACCTGTGTTAAGACTGATGAGCTAATGACGCACACGCATCATTTTCAATTCCTCCACATTTTGTCGAGATTTTAGTTGCCCACAAACAACTCATGCTGAAGATCTAATATTTTCCTTAACACTCTCCTTGAAATTCCTGCCCGACCCCCAGTCCTTTAGTGTGGAGGCAGCAAAATTTGATGCAGCAGGTACAAGATATTTTCTGGCAAGGACTAGTGCAGAACGAAATAGCCTAGCAGACCAGCTACCAAGACCATAGCCAGACATTGTAGTACGCTCTTTGTAGTAGTCCAATCCATTGCCTATTTGACATGGACTCAGAGCACCAGCATAGCAATCAATATCGGGGCAAACAAAAGGAATTCCTCTATCGTTTATTTTAGGTAATTGTGCCGTCACTGACAATGGGTCGAAAATGACATGTAATCACTGCTAAACCTTTTGTTACTGCTAGAGGATCACCCAATTCACTTCTTAGTGTTAACTGACAGAGTTCCAAATACGAAGTGTTTACAGGAACATACTGAAGATGCTTTATATTATATTGATGAACAAGTTCATGAGTTGTTTTCGTTCAAGAACACGTAGCAGGGAGACATTTGAATTACCAACTCTCGATGTTTCCACAAAGGATACATATAGAAATATGCAAGAGTCCGAGGCGAAACCAGGTGTATAATCAGAAAAAATAACTTCATCCATCCCGTAACCGGTGCCAGTATTTTTCCAATTGATAATATTCTGTTTAAAGCCAAGAAAGTCTCTCAGATTATCATTGAGAATAATTATTTCAGTGTCAACAGGTGAGGTAATGTAAATCCTATCGGGTTCCAATGAATAATTAAAATGGAATGAACCATTCCTACGATATGATATTTTTCTATTGATTGTACGACACAAATCTCTCATATCATCATTTTCAATATATTTCAATTTGGCATGTGGATATTCGCTAGATTTAAGTGCTTCAACACATTCATAGTCGACAAAGAGTGTCCAATCAAATGGTCATGACCAATCAAACTTTTATTTCATACACAAAATCCTTTCTCAGGATGTCGTAGGTATTTTTGAGAATACAGTCGACAAGGGCCACTTTATACGCACCGTAAAATTTGATGGCGGGGACAGTTTCGTCTAAAAATCACTTTTCGTCTTCAAGTTATTGTAGAGAGGATCAAAAACACTGGACATAAAAGTTACATAGAAATTACTCAGAATTGTCAATATCTTCAACAGTGATCCAAAACTAAAGACCAGAGTTGTATCCTAGCCACCGAGAAAGTGAGTGTTTCCTACACCTACGGGTACGAGTATTTAATATGTTTTCAATTTAATAGATTTTACTATTATTTTAACCTTTTGTAGTTCAAAGTCATAAAAGCCACCGAGAATCTCTTCATCTTTGGTATCGCGCAGATGATAAGTTATGGGCTTAGTGTCTAGAATTTTTGCCACTTTAAAAAGTTCTGTGGACCACAAGCAATTCCCCTTTAAAAACATAAGTTGTTCTATTAATTCGAACATTATCACCAACATTTAATTTATTTTTCTTCTTGAAAATCGTTTCATTGGAATACTGTTTAAAAAAGGTGTCAATTGTATCATGATCAGAATGATGAAATTCCATTGGGGTTGAGTAGTACAATGATCGATGAGGTCGTTGATTATAAATCAACATGATTTTATCTAAATCCTGAATAAAAGCCGGTGTATTTTTCAATGTACAATATTTTGAAATTAAAAGTCGAATAGTTTTTATCAACCGTTTAGCCAATGCAGCTTTTTTAGGACGATGACCATGATAAAGCAGTTTACAATATTTCACAAGTACTTTTGCAACATTGGGATTAATAAATTCACCACTACAATCCGGTTGAATTTTTTTGTATGAATCCTGTTCGAGAATACTTTCAATGGCCTGACCAGGATCAACACGTCTCTTTGTTCGCAATGGAATTGCATATGCATAACGACTATAAACACTGATTGCAAATAGAATGTACATGTACGGTGTATTGTGACGTCGTTGAATCTCATATAGAGTCAGGAGATCTGCTTGTATTATATGCAATGGTAAAAAAGCTTTAGTTTTTCGATATTGATTAGCACAAAGTCTATGATTTCTATGCAGAGTGTAACTTGATTCATTTTGTCGATAGTATTGTACACTTTTAGTGTGAACACCAGTGACTTTGGAAAGAGTGGTGGGTGAACTTAAACTCCCCGCTTCACCAATATTTTCATAAACACCTTTCAGAACTTCAACCATTTTGAACGTAAACACGTTGTGTAACGTCCGCTACCCTTTTGTATACTAGTTGTGGAGGGTGATGGTGACATGATACGTTTTCGCTTTTTCCTCCCCGCCATTGTCAAGTTTCCATTAGGTGTGCTAGTATTTTCCAAGATTGATTTAAAATCTTCTTCTTCTTCTTCATGTTCATATTTTAATGATGTTGTTGATGATGATGATGATGCATGTTCATTTAATTTTTTTAGAATTTGTCTATTGCTAATAAGGCTTTTGGGGAAGTTTAATGTATTTAGACAGTTGTATAGATGAGCGTCAAATGATAATAATCCTTTACGATTTGTAACCATATTATAGATTAAATCAAGTAGATTATAGCTCTTGCCCTGAATTATAATCCCTTTCCTATTGCTATCAACTTGAATATGATCTTGACCACTTTTCATGAGATAGGTTAGGAGTCGTTTACTTTGTTCACGATATGAGTGGGACATTAGATTTCCAATTTTCAATACAATTGAATCCAATTCCTCCTTCTTTAATTGTGTTCCAGCAGCAGCAGCAACAGCAGCAGCAGAGCCCTGAGGAGATGATTCTTTTTTGTGATCAATAACATTAGGTTTCAACCGATAGGCCTTTTGTTTGTTCACCCGCCGAAATGTATCTTGAAGTGAAATTAGAATTTTATCATAGTCAATGTTAACGTTGTCATTGAATTTAATCGAATAGCTCTCAAACTGTTCCAAGGATGAGAGAGCGAGTTCTATTGGAGCCAATTCATAGGGTTTTGCCATTCTCTCCCTAGAGAAAACTGTTTACAAGTCCTGCAATTATCGGCAGTAAAAGTGTGAAAAAGCTACCGCCCGCCTGAAGAAGTTGTTTCTTTTTAAAATTCTTTTCTTTTTTTTTAGAGGCCAATGTACGTACAATGGAACGATGTTGCTTTGTCTTTTGCTTAACTACTTCTGGAAGTTGAACATTACCCTCGGTCAAATTTAAACAAAGTTCAGATATTAGATTAATGAAATCATTGTCAAAGGAGCAAATCCCTAAGACAAAAGAGCTAAAATTTAATTTAAAAGTTAGCTCACGTTTCCGGAAAAAAAACTGGTAAAATTTCCCCCTGAAAATTTCATCCCTGGAAACCCCACTCCTCATGTAAAATTAATCCCCGTACAATATCCTTCTACTCTGTCAAAACTTTAAAATTCCACATTTTTGATGATAAAAGCTTGAATGATTGTCTTTACTAATAGAACAGCACACTCATTTTTCAATTTAAAAATTTGAGGAGCAAATCCCTAAGACAAAAGAGCTAAAATTTAATTTAAAAGTTAGCTCACGTTTCCGGAAAAAAAACTGGTAAAATTTCCCCCTGAAAATTTCATCCCTGGAAACCCCCCTCCTCATGTAAAATTAATCCCCGTACAATATCCTTCTACTCTGTCAAAACTGCAAAATTCCACATTTTTGATGATAAAAGCCTGAATGATTGTCTTTACTAATAGCACAGCACACTCATTTTTCAATTTAAAAATTTGAGGAGCAAATCCCTAAGACAAAAGAGCTAAAATTTAATTTAAAAGTTAGCTCACGCTTCCGGAAAAAAAACTGGTAAAATTTCCCCCTGAAAATTTCACCCCTGGAAACCCCCCTTTTTTACAAAGAAGAAAAAATTAGTCTGCACAAAGAAATCCCCCCTCCCTCCTCCCTTACTTTCCATGCGATGAAATAGTTTGTTTTTTTCACATCGTAAAACCCTTTTAATCATGGAATACAATTGAAAATAGAATATCTTTCGTTTAATTAGGCCAGAATACAATTTCTCTCTTTGTCAAGGAACACCCTTGTTGCTATTCCATAAACATGTGCCGTTAATTTATGATAACATGAGCTTGCGAAATTTGATCCCAAAACTGTCCCTTCCTTTGTAACACAGAAGCTTCTATTTAAACAGATAAAGAAAACGCATTTTAATTAGAATGAATGAGGAAACTGACATTTTTGAAGGAAATAACTAAAACTACAGAGCAGTGGGGGATGGGTTTTTATTTACATAATGGAAAAAAAGAGCGTACTTTGCGTTTTCTAGCGAGTATACTCATACTATTGTAAGGTTTGTATGGTTGGAGGGGAGGGGGGCCTATTCCCCTGAATTTGAATTTACTGGTAAAATGATTTTATTTGGAAATAAATTAAGAAATTCAGTAAACTCTACTCACATTGAAAACTGAAGTATCCATTGTTTTAAAGTTAATAATATTTAATGTACTATCTATAATACGTTAGATCATAATGAAAATTAAATCGTAAGGTATGGCCATTATATACAAAATCTCAAGGACGAATAAAAAACCAGTCCTTTTATTTTTAAACAATCACCACTCGAGTTATCGTATATTGAGCAAGCACCAATGTCTCTGATTGGTTCTTAAAAAATGGATGTTGGCTCGAAAAACAGTCTGGTTGCGTTATATAATTTCGAGCATACTCCCAAAACATGTTGGACCACATTATACCGTGCCAGCTTTAAAAAAAAAAAAAAAATGTCCACGTGAACTTACGACGCACATTTCTTGTGCAATAGAACCTTGACTATTGTTTCATAACATGCTGGGGCACTTTGTAGCGTGCCAACTATTTAAAATCTCCATGTCTAAGTATAGTGTCAAAGGCGTGGGTTTTCCATGTATTTTTTCATGTATCGTTCATATTGTATACACTTTTGAAAATATTCTTGTATGCGTGAATGTATGGTTGAATGTATGGTTCAAATCTATTACACTTTTGAGCATATTCTTGTAGGCGTGAATGTATAGTTGAATGTATAGTTCAAAGCTTTAACACTTTTGAGCATATTCTTGTAGGCGTGAATGTATAGTTGAAATATATAGATACGATACTACTGCTATCTATTCTAATTAAACGGCCTTTGTGATTCAGGGGTTTGTGAATCAAATTTTGTTTTAACTTTTAACGTAAAGAGATTGGTATTGACTAAGGGGAGAACCCCCTCATATGCGTAATAAAATAGACTTAATAAAAAAAAACAATAAAAACAAGCGATACGGCTCAATAGTAATCGAAACTTTCAAAAACGGAATTTTGATGTCAATAAATGTATCAAAAGAATTTGTTTATAATGCTGATTCTAAATATATAAATTTTATTAAGTTTAGCATTACTCATCAAAGGCTACGAGCCTGAGAAAGTTTACCTGATTTTCTAAAGAGGGGGGAAACATTCTCTACAAATGAAAGAATTTTAATGAAAATCACACCGTTACATTCAGCGTATCAGAAATCCCCATTACATAGGTTTTAAGCTCATATCTTCAAAAATCTGCAACTTTGAAGTTTTTACTAGAAGAAAAATTTATGAATATAGAAGTTAGTTACGTAAGTTAATTTGTAAATTACGTCATAACCAAATTTAAAAATATCCATTTAACTAAAGAAAAGAAAAACTTTTATGCAATTTTTGTTTACTTATTCAATGACGGTGAGCCAAAATAAAAGCTGCATTAAATAAAAAACGATCAGAAATTAAAGAAAAAAAACAAGTTTTTTAAACTAAAAGTAAGAAACGACATTAAAACTTAAAACGAACAGAAATTATTCCGTATATGAAAGAGGCGGTCCCCTCTTCAACGCCTCGCTCTTTACGCTAAAGTTTGACTCTGTCTCACAACTTTATTTTTTAAAACAATAAAAAACTTTAGCGTAAAGAGCGAAACGTTGAGGAGGGGACAACCCCTTTCATATACGGAATAATTTTGTTCGTTTTAAGTTTTAATGTCGCTCCTTACTTTCAGTTTAAAAAACTTGTTTTTTTTTCTTTAATGCTAAAAAAAATCAGATGAATTTAATGAAAAAAATGTGCATTGTCAGTTTAATATACATATGCTGATATTTATTCCTTAAAATATTAATTAATTTTTGAGCTCTTAAAGTTATAAAAGTGAAAACATTTAAAAGAATTTTTTTTCAGTAAAGAACAAATTATATTCTGGCTCTTCGAAATTATAGGGTTTAGAACCCTACTCAGATTAATTTCTGCTCGTTTTGAGTTTGGTTTATTTTAATTTCTGTTTGTTTTGAGTTTCATTTATTTATTAATATTGATTTGTGGTAGTTGTATGCTTGGTAATTATTTGATTTTATTTTTGGTCATTTTTGGTTTAATGGAGTTCTTTTCTTTTTTTTGAAAAACTTATTTTGTGCAATAATTTCCAGAACTTTTAACTACGTTGAACAAAATGAATATCTCAAAATTTTAATTGCATGTGTTAGGGGAAATGGTGGGCGTGAGAGGGGGGTTAGTTGCCCTCCAATTACTTTCAACTATTACAAAGGAAATTAGCCCTTTCAATTTCCAATCGAGTGAGCCCTTTTTGAAGTTTTACGACAACGCTTTCTATAAAAACCTTATATGCCCCCAGTCCATAACTTACAACCCTTGCCCTGAGGGGTGTGGTGGGATTGTCATCCTCAAAGAAATAATTTCCGGACCTTTCAACTACGTTGAACAAAATGTCTATCTCAGAATTTTGATTGGATGTGTCTGGAAAAATGGTGGTTGTGAGAGGGGGTAAGTTCCCCTCCAATGACTTTCAACTATTAAAAGGTCACTAGCCCTTTGAATTTCCAATCCAATGAGCCTATTTTGAAGTTTCTACGAAAACACTTTCTACAAAAACCTTATATGCCCCCAGGGCATAACTTACAACCCTTGCCCTGAGGGGTTTGGGATGGTTGTCATTCTCAAAGACTTAATTTCCAGAACTTTCAAATACTTTGAACACAATGGCAGTCTCAAAATTTTGATTGTATGTGTTTGGGGAAATGGTGGGCAGGAGAGGGGGGTTAGTTGCCCTCCAATGACTTTCGACTATTAAAAAGGGCACTAGCCCTTCGAACTTACAATTGAATGAGTCCTTTTTCAAGTTTCTAAGATAAAGCTTTAAGTAAAATCCTTATATGCCCCCGGGGCATAACTTACAAACCTTGCCCTGAAGAGCAGGGGGGGGGGGGAGTGTCCAGCCCAAAGATACAATTTCCGGACCTTTCAACTACGTTGAACAAAATGGCTATCTCAAAATTTTGACTGGATGTGTTTGGAGAAATGGTGGGCGTGGAAGGGGTGTTAGTTACCCTCCAATCACTTTTGATTATTAAAAAGAGCACTAGCCCTTTAGATTTCCAATCGAACAGGCCTTTTTTTGAAGTTTCTACCACAACGCTTTCTATCAAAATCTTATATAACCCCTGGGCATAACTTACAACCCTTGCCCTGAGGGCTGTGGGGGAGTGTCCCCCTCAAAAACATAATTTTTATCTGAAAATCCACTATGTTGAACAAAATGGCCATCTCAAAATTTTGATTGGATGTGTTTGGGGAAATAGTGGGCGTGGAAGGGGTGTTAGTTGCCTTCCAATCACTTTCGACTATCAAAAAGGACACTAGCCCTTTCAATTTCCAATCGAATGAGCCCTTTTTGAAGTTTTTACGATAACTCCTATCATGCGGAGTGCCCTGGCATAAAAAAAAATAATACATTGTGCCAACATCGTTCTTTACTTAGGCAGCGCGATTGCACTGCCTATGATACCAAACAAATAGGCTACATTAAAGTGATTAGTGTCATGTACGAGAATAACACTGCTGGGGTTAAATTGGGAAATGAAGTTACTAGCTGGTTTCGTATCAAATCAGGAGTTAAGCAGGGTTGTGTTCTATCCACCTTTATATGGACATTTTGATGTACTTTGCCTTAAGGAGCACAGGAAAGGAAATGGGAGAACACTAATAAATTGGGAACCTAAAACTTTTCTGGAATTATATTATTCTGATAATTTAAGCATCTAAATGAAAGTGTGAGCAAAATGAATAAACTTTAAGAGGTTTTACAAGTTCAGGGTGCTAGAACCGGTTTAAACAGTAATGTTAAGAAGACTAAGTTGCTAAGACTAGGAACAAGCAAAGATGAAACGGTGACGTTGGGTAACAAAAAGATTGATCACGTGGATAGCTTCACATAGCTTGGTAGTACTATTACTAGGGGCAGTGGGAGCAGTGAAGATGTTAAAAGTAGAATAGCCAAGGCTCAGAGTGTTTTTTCACAGTTGAAAAAAGTTTGGACGAATAAGAAGATAGGTCTGCAAACCAAGATTAGACTGTTGGAAGCTACAGTGATGACAGTGCTCAAATATGGCTCTGAAGTATGGGCGCTCCGAAAAACCGACGAAGATTTGCTGTATGTTTTCTAGAGAAATTGCCTATGGATTGTTTTCGGTACCCAACTGACTGACTGTATTTCAAACAGTAGGCTGTATCAAAAGTGTGGTTCAATCCCACTTTCTATGGCTATAATAAGAGAAAGGTTGAAATAGCTAGGGCACGTTCTGCGGGTGAAGGATGACAGATTGTCGAAGATTGTCCTTTTTGGCCAACTGTCTAGGGTTAAATAGAAAACAGGTCGTCCGTGGCTGGGGTGGGAGGATGTCGTACAGAAAGATTTAACGGAAATGGAAACTTCCTGGGAGGGTGTAAAGAGGGGACTTTGAATAGATTAGGATGGAGGAGGAGTATGCATAGTTGTGTTAGACTCAGGCGGCTTGGTGCTGTGGTGAGTTGTTAGTAGTAGTGGTAGCAGTGTTGTTTTGAAATTATATTCCAATAGTGGGAAATAAGATTTGGCCAGCTAATTCCATTTGAATAAAATTTTTATATTGAATAGTTTAAATGATAAGTACTGTAAAACCGAAAATTGTTGATAAACAGTGTTTGTTGATTTGCACAAAAAATTTGATAGCACTGACAGGTTTTTAATACTATTGAATTAAACTAAACTAGGGTAACACTGCAAAATGGTTAGAATTCTACTTTCACTGAAGGATCAGACGAAAAGTAGAGCAACTGTTCTATAAGAAAATATCTAAAGCGTTTTCAGCAATAAAGTAGGACTTTAGGGCAAGGCACTCACTTTTGCCTAATTTATTTTGTCTATTTATTAAGGATAAAGCATGTTTCTCAGATTATACCAGCCTAAACAGTAGGCCTAAAATGTTTCCCATGGTCTTCTTTGCAGATAATATTACAATTATGGTAAAATTAGCAGAAGAAATGTATTACTTTTAGGTCTTACTTTGCTGGATCTCAAAATATCGAATTAAATGTTGGAACAATGTAGTTAAAACTTTTAGCAAATTACAAAATAATACTTAACCAGCTTGTAAATTGCGCTTATAACATTTATAAAGCCTTGATAGGGAAGGAGGGGGGGGGGGGACAATTACATTTTTTTAGACTGATTGTTTTAAGTTGGACTTTGTATATAAACTAATTTTTACTCAAGTTCTAACACTGCTTTTTAATTGTCATCAAGCAATTTTGTTTTAATTTAATAGCAGGCCACAGAAATTCCAAATTTCACTCCAATTCCAAGGAAAGGTAAACTCGCCACCAAGTGCTCATTTTTCCATCCTATAATGGTGGCTACTACCTTCTGTAAGCTTTTCAAACTTTCGTTCATTGACCATCCGAACACAAAATGTCATGTTCCACCTTACCAATTCAGATTCGCCACGATTCGAGCCACGTTTTGGTTGTGCCCACGCTTTGTCGGTTGTCGCGAACGCATTGATTAATGCTGATGCATCAGGTGAAACTCTTGTGTTAGCCAGGCACGATGTTCATAAAGCATTTGATTCTCTCATTCACGCCGCTATGCTACTCCATGCAGCAAAACGTGGAGTGAGCCCTTCATATATCTGAGCCCTTCGAGACATGTATTCTTGTCTTAAAGTTTGCCTAATACTTCACCCAGTACCCGTGTTAATCACGAGGAATTAATACCATAACAAAAATGAATAAAATGCATTTTCCGGTTTGGACGATAAAATGGATAAAATAGTATTTGGAAGATGGAATGCACACTGTAGTTGTCAGATCATCAACATCTTTAGAAAGAAAAATAAAATCCGGGGGTTCCCAAGGTTTGATCCTAGGGCTGCTGGTTTTCTCAATATCTGTTTCGGAAACAAAATAATTTGTAACTAATTGTATACTAATAACACATGTTGATGACACAGTAATATTGTAAAAGTCATATACGGTAGATGGTTTGTTTTCTATAATGCAGACAACTTTACCTCAAGGTTCTAGTTATTTGCGAATGAAACATATATAAAAACATTTCGAAAACAAAATATATGATATTTTAAAATATACAACATTTTGAAACAAATAAGATACTTTCATTTGGAAATGTAGTGATTGTAAGGGTAACCAATTTCAATTATCTGGGAATGATTATTGATGAAATGATTACATGGAAAGATCATGAGGGCCCTTTCATTAAATTTCATGAGGGACAGGTATTCTAAAAAGACTAAAGCACTTTATTCCTCATGAAGCACTTAAAACTTTATATTATACTCTCGTTTCTTCATATTTAGAGTATGGATGCGCTCTTTGGTCTAATTTATCTAATTATAATGCACATAAAATCCAAGTAGTACGAAGTCGGGCAGTCCAAACTCTATTTTCATATAAACACGCTACAAGTGCTTCATTCTGCCTGGTAAAAGTTCTGAATGTTTCTAAAATATCTATGCTCCAAGTTGCAAGTTTAGTTTACGTGTGTATTAATTCTTTAGCACCACTTGGACTAAGACAACTTAATGTTTCAAATGGCTTCAGAATATCATTCATACCCAACAACCTCATCTGAAAATAATTTACTCTTATCAGAAATGCACCACAGCCATAGAGGTGCACCATCTTTACCACATGTTGGTTTAGAGGTGTTGAACATGTTGCCCAGCTATATTAAGGAGTTAATTTCGCTAAGTTCATTCAAAAAAAAAATATTAAAAAATATCTTATTGAGCAGATTAAAGTTGTTTGTTTAGTTTTTCCGTTTAATGTTTTGTAAATAAGGTATATGCAGTAATCTTGTGAAGTGATTTATTTCCTTTCATATGTGGAATACTCCTATATTGCCCAAATATACAGAAGAATTGACATCAATAATCACGTTATGAAAAAATAATACTTACAAAAACCTTATTGAGTCGATGAAAAAATGCTTACATTATTTGTTGTTTGTTTAGTTTTTCAGCTTAATGATATTAGAAAAGGGATATTTTTGTTTGATGACATTTTTGTCAAATTCCTTGTGACATTTTAATCAAATGATTGATTTCTCAAATCCCAGTATTGGCCATTATAGCCTCTGGCATGTTGGCAGTACAGGAATTAGTGTACCGTATGTACTGTTTTTTATTTTGTCCATAAATCAAGTAAAAAAAAAAAAATTTCAAAAGCTGACAGCTCTCAAGTCTATGCACCAACCCCTGATCTTTTTGTCAACGTCAAAAAAGGTACCCGTCAAGGTGCTGTTTCTTCCCCTTCACTCTTTAATAATAGAGTTCTTGATGCACAATCAGCTGTTCCAACATTTTTTATCTTTGCCGGTCTTGATTTATCTCTTGTATGTTATGCAGACAATATTCTGAATTTGAGCAGCACTGCCCAGCGCATTAGCGAGATTTCCGCAACACCACAATCTGAGTATACAAAACTAGGTCTTCAGTTCAATGCTGAAAAGTCCGAAGTTGCATTCTTCAACTAGAAGCAAGCGTTGCCTGGGGACATTCCTCTCAGAAATAGTAGAATTAAGCCATTAGGTCATATCAATTGCTTCAGTCTTCACATTGGTTCGTCAATAATGCACATGCAACAACTATTAATTGCTCACATTGAATGTAGAGTTGGGTTATCATATGTTTCTTTTGTAACGAATAAGTCATGCTTCAACTGCCGTCTTCTTTCAAAACTTTTCAACTCTGTCACTCTACCACACTATCTGTACATATTACCGTTCTGGAAAATGCTCACAGAATCTGACAAGTCAAAAATTTGTTCAGTCTTCTTCCGGTTCGTGAAATATCTTTTACGTTTCCCCCTTGGACCCACAAGTCTTATCTAGTTAGAAAATTCAGCATAGGTGACCCCATTATAGCTGTGGAAAAGCAAATCGTCCTTATAATTCCCGTTTGACAAAGTTGAACCATCCTTGGTCGTTGGCACTGGCCCAGTAGTTTGATGCATTTGTTGTGTTTTTTTTAAGTGTTTGTTTTTGCGCTTAGTGTAATTGTTGCAATTTTAAATTGATTGATGATTTAGTCTCTTTTTGCACAAGTCCAAGTGATGCTTATTATTCTCAATCTTGGTGTCAATTTTTCTCTGATATTACATTGCGTATATTACTAAGAATTTAACTGTTTATTAATTATCCATTTTTTTAAGCATATTGTTTTAAGTAAAGAAGTAAAAATTCCGTGATTGAATAATTTTCGTTGTTTCTGATATTTATGCATATCTACTACTATTACTACTAACTCACCACAGCACCAAGCCGCCTGAGGCCAACACAGCTACGGACACTCTTCCTCCACCCCAATCTTTTCAAAGCCTCCCTTTTTACACCCGCCCACGAAGTTCCCATTTCTTTTAAATCTTTCTTTATGACGTCCTCCCACCCCAGATGGGGACGACCTGCTTTCCGTTAAGCCCTAGACGGTTGGCCGAAAAGAACAATCTTTGGCAATCTGTCATCGTTCATCCGCACAACGTGCCCTAGCCACCTCAACCTTTCTTTCATTATAGCCCTAGAGAGCGGTACTGAACCACATTTTTCACATAGCCTAGTTTTTGAAATAGCCTATGGTCAGTCAGCCGGCTACCCAGAACAATCCGTAGGAAATTTCTCTGGAAAACATCTAGCAAATCTTCATCCGCTCTTCGGAGCATCCATGCTTCAGAGCCGTATGTGACCGCTGTCATCACTGTAGCTTCTAATATTCTAATTTTGACTTATCTTCCTATTCTTCCAATTTTTTTTAACTGTGAAAAAAAATTCTGAGCCTTGGCTATTCTACTTTTAACATCTTCACTGCTCCCACCATCTTTACTAATAATGCTTCCAAGGTAAGTGAAGCTGTCGACCTGATCAATCTTTTCATTACCCAACGAAAAAATCTTCATCCGCTTTTCGGAGCATCCATGCTTCAGAGCCATATTTGACCACTGTCATCACTGTAGCTTCTAATATTCTAATCTTGGTTTGCAGAATTATCTTCCTATTCTTCCAAACTTTTTTTAACTGTGAAAAAACACTCTGAGCCTTGGCTATTCTACTTTTAACATCTTCACTGCTCCCACCATCTTTACTAATAATACTACCAAGGTAAGTGAAGTTGCCCACCTGATCAATCTTTTCATTACCCAACGAAAAAATCTTCATCCGTTTTTCGAAGCGCCCATGCTTCAGAGCCATATTTGACTATTGTCATCACTATAGCTTCTAAGATTATAATCTTGGTTTGAAGGCTTATATTCCTGTTCTTCCTAACTTTTTTTTAACTGTGAAAAAACATCCTAAGCCTTGGCTATTTCTATTTTTAACATCTTCACTGCTCTCACCATCTTTAATAATAATACTACCAATAAGTGAAGTTACCCACCTGATCAATCTTTTAATTAATCGACATCACTTTCTTATTTTCAGTTAGTCCTAGCCTTAGCGACTTAGGGTTACTAATATTAAATTTCAAACCTATGCTAACACCCTGAACTCGAAAAAACTCTAAAACTCCATTCGTTTTCATCGCACTTTCATCTAGGATGCTTAAATCGTCAGCATAATCCAAGTCCATGAGATTGTTTCCTCCCCATTTGATTCTGTGGTCTCCCATTGCCTTTCATGTGCTCCTTAAAACAAAGTCCATCAAAATAATCCATACAAAGGGGATATTGGAGTAAATGAATCATTTATTGAGAGTGATCTGAATTCAAGACCAGTGGATGAAAGTGTCGTTTAATCGTTTTACCGTTTCTTGTCATATTTAGTCTAGTTGATATGATTATCTACTGTATATTTTTAATTCACTGATGATTATTTGGGTTAAATTATTTTTACCAATTGCGGCTTGATACAACGATGCTCATATTGCTTATGTTTGTTCAGTACTTAAGGAGTTTAAAAACAAAAATATGTCATGTACCTGCAGTGCGGTGTATAATTGAGTTTTTCTTTCTCGTCTTTGTAATTTGTTCTAAGAGCTGATTTAGATCTTAGCTTCAGCGTTCGTCACTAAGTTTATTATCACTGCTAAGCTTATGTGTATTTATTCTTTTTATTCCTTTTTTCCATTTATTGCGTCTTTTCCTTTTTTTTTGTACGACAGGTTTTCCAATAAATAATAATAATAATAAAATATAAGTAGGAATATTGAATGATAGTCTGATATTGAAAACCTGGAATTTTTTGTTGGAATTGGTCAGAAAATAAGAAGTATATGTATTTGCAGACAACAAGCCTTCATTGTTAGCATCATAAAAAATAATTCATAATGAGAATCTAAAAAAAAACTGATTAAAAAAAAAATCTTAAGACTAAACAAAACAGAATCAAGCAAAATAAAATTCAATGGTAAACAAGATGTAATAATATTAATTTTACAAACTAGTTAAATTAGAACAAAGAACTTTAATTAGATGAAAGAAACATAACACCTTTCATGTTCCTGAGCCTTTCGTCTTTCCCACTCCTCTTAGAAAAGCTCTTAGCTTTTGACTCCCACAAAGAAAACTGAAATGACATCTCAGAACAAATATCATCAAAGTATAAAAATCAATGAAAATAAACACTCAAATAGCCATGGTAATTATCCAGTCAAGGTTGTAATCTTGAGATGAAAATAAAAATGTTAAGAGGGCTACTTAGAATACAATTAAAATATCTAGAAATAATTCATTTTGACCAGGGAAAAACAACCTGTTCTCTGTACAATATTTTCTAGACTGATCAGGAACTAATTGGTCTACTTTATCATAGGACCCAAACATAGTTTGATTTAACTGAAAACAATCTATTTTGAGCTGTGGGTTTTTATTTCTCATATCATCAAAAAAAGGAAAGAGAAAACACAATGATAGATTACAAAACAGATGAATATGGTTTAACAGTTTAATATATTCATTCCAGAAAGTCTTAATAATTTTGGATCTATTAAAATTGACTAAAAGAGTAAACAGACTTAAAATGTACTTTGTTTTAAGTAAAGTGCAAATTCTGTTCCGGTTTATGGAAGGCAAGGGGGCATCAGCCCTATTCCTCTTAGTTTCTGATCATTTTTTTAAAAATTATTTGACTTTGTTTTGGTTCACCTTTGATTTAATGTAGCTCTTTACTTCTCTTTGAATAACATCTTTTGTGGAAAAGTATTTTAAAATCAATTTTGTCAAAAATCTGTCATAAATTAATAGCTGTTTGTTTTCTAGTTGATATAGTCTTTTCATAGGTTAAGAGAAAAATATTTTAATCTATAAAAATCTGGTTTTTATCCATAAAATCCAGATTTTGGCTTACTATTTATATTTTAGAAAACAAATTTCCAAAATTTTCAATACTATATGCCCTTTTGACAATCTAAATGCACATAGTATCTTTTGATTTAGTTTTAAATCTCCTCAACTTTCCATGAAAATAAAACTTAGCACCCTACCTAAGACAGTATACTATGTTATTTTGACAACCTGGGTGCACTTACATACTTTCGATTTAGTTCAATAGTAAGAGCAGAAGTAGTAATAGTAGTAGCCCTGAAAGTTTGAACTTAATACCCTCAGTCATTCAAGAGATATTGCTGAGATGTTGTGTTGACAGCCAGGATACACATAGTGTCTTTTGATTTAGTTTTAAGCAACAAAAACTACCCCTGAAAGTCTCTACTTGATACCATATTCCATTCCTAAGACATGCTGCCTATGCAATTTTGACAACCTGGATGCACTTAAAATATTCTGATTTAGTTCAATAGCAGCAGTAATAGCGGTAGAAGTAGCAGTAAAACTGGTAGTAATGTCAGTAGCCCTGGAATTTTTACCTTATTGCCCTAAGGGGTTCCTAGGATATTGCTAATACACCCCTTTTTTAACCTGTGTGCATATAGTGCGTTTTGATTTAGTCCACCCCCCCCCCTCCAGTTACACTGAAAGCTTCACCTTAATACTCTAAGCATTCTTAGATATTGAAGATATTGGTTTTTGACTACCTGCATGCACATAGTGTGTTTCAATCAGTTCAACACTGCCCTTACCCTCACCATTCCCTGGAAATTTTGCTAATACCTTAAGCATTAGTAATAGTACAGTAGCAGAAGTAATAGTAGGAGCAGTGGGAGTAGCAGTAGTGGTAACAGCAGTAATATTAGTAATAGTAGCAGAAATAGCATTCATGTTGTGCCTTTTTGGTCTAGTTCAACATCCTCCTCTCATACCCTGATAGCTTCAATTTAATAATTAAGTATTTTTTTAGATATTGCTGATAAGCGCTTTGGATAGACTCCATGCATATAGTGTGTTTTCATTTAGCCCAGCATCCCCCTCAACAGTCCCTGAAAGACTGACATTAATACAATTAGCCTTAGTAATAGTAGTATTAGTATGCAAATAGGGCAATTTAATTAGTTCAACAAGCCCTGAAGTTTCAACCTAATACTCTAAGCTGTTCCCAAGATATTGCTGATACACCCTTTTGACAGCCTGCATACAGAGAGTGTGTTTCAATTTAATTCAAACCCCCCCCAAACACTCCTGAAAACTTCTTCTTAATATCCTTGGCCTAAGTGGTAGTAGTGGCAGTAGAAGTAGTACTAGTATGCATACAGTACCTTTTGATTGGTTCAACATCTCCCCCAATATACACTGAAAGCTTCAACTTAATACTCTAAGCTGCTCCTGGGACATAGCTGTTATGCCCTTTTAATACCTTGCTCAAGATAGTGTGTTTTGATTTAGTTCAATATCCCCCTCAAAATTCCCTGGAAGTCTCATTTTAATATCCTTAGATTTGGTGATACTATAAGTAGTACTAGTTATAGCAGTATTAGCAGTGGTATGCATATTGTGCCTTTCAATTATTTCAACATCTCCCTTAACATATCCTGTGACTTTCAACTTAATACCCTAGGTGTTCCTAGGATATTACTGATACATCCTTTTGACAACCTGCATGCACATAATGTGTTTTGATTTAGTTCAACATCCCCCTAAGCATTCTCTCAAAGTTTCTCCTTCATGATCTTTGCCTCATTAGCAGTCAAAGTAGAAGCAAAAGTAGCATCAGTAGTAGTAGTAGTAGCATGCATAGAGTTCCTTTTGGTTAGTTCAACATGCCCTGCAAGTTTCAACTTAATGCTCTAATCTGTTCCGGAGAAATTACTTATATGCCCTTTTGGCAACCTAAATACACATAGTGTGTTTTTTTTTTATAATTCAACATTACCCTAAAAGTTTCACCTTAATACCTTAACTTCAGTAGAAGTAGCAATAGTAGCAATAGTTCGTTTCTACAATAATAGCAATAGTTGGTAACAAGCATATAGTGCCTTTTGGCTAGTTCAACATCCTTCTCAACATTCTCAGAAAATTTCAAGTTGATACACTAAGCTATTACAAAGATGTTGCTTATATGCCCTTTAAACAACTTGCATATGCATAGTGTGTTATGATTTAGTTGAAACTCTCCCTAAATATTGCTTAAAAGTTTCATCTTAATACCATTAGCTGCAGCAGTAGTAGTTATAGTGGCATGCACATTGTGCCTTTTGGTTAGTTGAAAATCCACCTCAACATACCCTGAAAGTTAAACTTAATGCTCTAAGCCTGAGATATTGCTGGTACACCCTTTTGACTATCTACCTGCTTATAGTGTATTTTGATTTAGTTAAGTATCCCCCTAAAGATTCCTTGAAAGATTCACCTAAATAATCTTAGCTTCAGTAGTAGCAATAGTTGTATAATAATAGTAGCAGTATGCACATAGCACCTTTCATTTTTTTTTTCAACATCCCCTCAAGCATATGCTGAAAGTGACAATCTGCATGTACATAATGTGTTTTCATTAACTTCAACATCCTCTCAATAATTCCTGAAATAACTACCTTGATAGCCTTAGTTATAGTAGTAATAGCAGTAACAGTAGAAGTAGTAGAATGCTAATATTGCCTTTTGGTTAGTTCAACACCCCCAACCCCCAACAAACCCTGAAGTTTTTCACTTAATACTCCAAGCTGTTCCTAAGATATTGTTGATATGCCTTTTTGACAGCCTGCATGCACAGTTTTTTTCCACTTTCCCCTCAATATTGTTTGAAATTTTAACATTCAAACCCTTAGCTTTAGTGGTAATAGTAGTAGTAGCATTACTAGTAAGTAGTGACAGTAGAAGAAGCAGTACTAGCAGCAGTTGCAGCATAAAGTTATTGCCTTTCAGTCAGTTGAACATCCCTATAATCATATCCTGGAAGCTCCAGCTTAATTCTGTGATCTGTTCCCAATATATTACTAATATGCCCTTTGGACAACCTGTATGCACATAGAGTATTTTGATTTCATTCAGCTTTCACTTCAATATTTCCTGAAATTTTCACCTTCATACCTTTAGCCTCAGCAGTAGTAGTTGGAACAGTAAGAATAATAGAAGAAATAGTTGTATTAGTATTGATTTTCTACACCAATTCTTATTCCTCCTCTCATCACTAATATGTAGATTAATATTCCTATATTGACCCTTACAGTCTATTACTCTGTGACATTTTTTTTCCACTTCATAATGATTCACAAAAAAAAATACTTATAAATCTGAAAAATTCTTGTTATATGTGTATTTATTCTGTCAAACTTATATCAAACAGTTGGAGGTAATGAACTGTAAGTAAGCAGTGACTCAGCCCAATAGTAACCAAAACTCTAAAAAAAATATCTGCAATTTTGGAAAAAAAAAGGATTCATCAACAGAATTGGCTTTTTCTGCTGATTCAAAATATGTACAACTTATTGAGTTTAATGTTTTCCCCCAAAAGCCAGGAGCCTAAGACAATTTGTCAGATTTTTGAAAAAGGAAAAAACACTCCCAAAAAGTTGGGAACTGAATTCCAAGTAGTAATAGTAGTAGCATGCACATAATGCCTTTTGTTCAGTTAAACCTCTCTCTCATCATGCCATGGAAGTTTAAGCTTAATACACTAAGCTGTTCATAAGATATTAATGATATCCTGTTTTAACAGTATATATGGATGTAGTATATTTTGATTTAGTTCAACTTCCTCCTCAACATGTCCTGGGATTTTTACCTTAATATCCCTAGTCTTAGTAGCAGTAATAATAGACATGGTAGTTGCTGCAGCAGCAGTAGTAGTGGTAGTACTTGTAGTAGTGGGCACATATTGCTATTGATTATCCCCCTCAACATTATATGAACGTTCAAAATTAATGCCCTAAGCCCTTTTGACAACCAGAATACACATAGTATCTTTCAACACCCTCTTAACATTCTCTGAAAGCCTCACCTGAATAGCCTTAGTCTTTTTGGACACCAAAGATTAAACATGCTCAAACCAAAGATTTCATGATAAAAAATATTATATGTTACCAGGGGTCAAGTTGAAAAACTTAAAGCATCATTTTTGAGTCTTGAAAAGAAAACTAGAACTATTCAATTTCCAATTGAATGAGCCTCTTCTGAGGATTTTGCAACAAATTCTTCTACACAAAGTGCCTTGGTGAAAAAAGAAAGAAGGAATACATTGTTTCTTGGTCTTTACTTAGGCAATGCTATTGTCAGTGGCATAATTTCATCAAAATCTTGGGGGGCCGGGGGGGGGGGCAAAGTTGGAGCCAATTTTCCAAAATCAACTGAGAATGACAGTAAAAATGAAAAAATAGGCCATTTGGCACCATAAAGGAACTATAAAGGTGCTTTATAGTATTACAAAGGTAAATTTGTAATAAAAGAAACTGATCTGTTTTTGTTCATGCTTGAATTATGCAGGTTTATCTTAGTTTTGACAAGATTTTGTAAGAAACTAAATTTCAGCTGGGGGGGGGGGCGCAAACCAAGGTCTGGGAACCTGCCCCATAGTAAATTCTTTCAAATTCTTCTGATGATTATTTTGGTTAATTATGTACTTAGGTCAAAGACAAGCTGGGGAACTGACTCTGGGGAATGACAGATCTAAAAAAGGACTTTATGACAAATGAACAGATTAAATTAATGGAGAAAAATATTGTTCAGACTATATATAGGACCATCAGGGGGATTGAGTGCATTGTCAGAGTAGCAAATATTATAAGCTATTGAACAAAACATAAAATAAAAAATCTAATGGCACTACTTTTATTTTATTTATTAAGATGTTTCCAGTAAATTTCTAGCTGGCACTATAATTTAGCTAGGATGAAAGTGAAAACATCATTTGATGCCTTTTTTATGCTTTTCATAATTCAATAATTGCTTCTGTTGCAGATTGCATCTTGAGTCCTTAAAAGGGCCCTGAAGGTATTTTATATAAAAGAGCATAAAAAAGCATCAAATGATGTTTTCACTTTCATCCTAGCTAAATTATATGGCATACTGCAAATTTACCATGAACTTTACATCCCCCCTCCCACCCCTAATGTGTAAATATATATCCTGAATTGGAATATAGCCTACCCTGAATTGTTGACAGCAAAGTTTTAAATTGCAAAATTCAGCACTAATTTTGTTGATGACATTTGAAAAACTTGAAACAGTAGGAAAATGGTTTATATTTGAGTTGTCTAATAAACAAGATTTGATTTGTTATAAATAAGTAATTTAGGAATATATCACTCTTGAACAAATTATTTATAAACTATTGATATGTTTTTAACCACTTTTCAATAACTCAACTACTGTTGATAACTTCCTTGTGTGGTTATAAAAATGAAATACCTTTGGGGCCCCTTTAAGGGCTCAAGATGTAATTTGCAACAGAAGCAATTAGCCTATTGAATTATGGAAGAGCATAAAAAAGACATCAAATGATGTTTTCACTTTCCTCTTAGCTAAGTTATAGTGCCACCTAGAAATTCAGGTAAATTTTTACCAAATCATATTATTGACTTATGAATAAAGTGAATATACCACTCGATGCCTTTTTTATGCTCTTTCCAAATATAATAATCATTTTTGTCGGAAATGAATTTTACCCCCACCCCTATATACCAATTCAGGGTATATATTTGCACATTAGGGGGATAAGGGTAAAGTTTAAACTTACCTCCCATTTACATCAGAAATAAAATTTGCCCCCCCCCCTAATGTGCAAATATATGGACATCCACCATATGGCTAATCAGAGGCAACGCTGTAGCGTTGCCTATAGTAAAGGCCATACGGCTCCAATGTTTTATTATTATTTATTATTATTTTTTTTCCCAGAGGCACTTCATATGGAAGGGATCATTGTAGAAACTTCAAAGGGGGCTCATTCGATTGGAAATCGAGAGTTCTAGTACCCTTTTTAATAGTCAAAAATGATTGGAGGGCAACTCGCCTCCCCCCCCCCCCCCATGCCCATCATTCCCCCAAACACATCTAATAAAAATTTTTAGATAGCTATTTTGTTCAGCGTAGTTGCTATCCAGATAGAAAATATATTTTTGAGGAGGACACCACCCCACAACCCTCAGGGCAAGGGTTTTAAGTTATGCCCTGGGGGCATATAAGGTTTTTATAGAAGGCGTTGTCGTAGAAGCTTCAAAGAAGGCTCATTCAATTGGAAATTAAAGAGCTAGCGCCCTTTTTAATAGTTGAAAGTGATTGGAGTGTAACTAGCCCCCCCCCCCCCCACGCCCATCATTTCCCCAAAGACATCCAATCAAAATTTTTAGCCATTTTGTTCAGCATAGTTGATTTCTAGATACAAAAAATATTTTTGAGGAGGACACTCCCCCACTGCCCTCAGGGCAAGGGTTTTAAGTCATGCCCTGGCGGCATGTAAGGTTTTTATAGAAGGCGTTGTCGTAGAAACTTCAAATCAGGCTCCTTCGATTAGAAATTAAAGGGCTAGTGCCCTTTTTAATAGTTCAAAATGATTGGGGGGCAACTAGACCCCCCCCCCCACACGACCATCATTCCCCCAAACACATCCAATCAAAATTTCGAGATAGCCATTTTGTTCAGCATAGTTGATTCCCAGATAGAAAATATATTTTTGAGGAGGATACTCCCCCACTACCCTCAGGGCAAGGGTTTTAAGTTATGCCCTGGGGGCATATAAGGTTTTTTTAATAGAAGGCGTTGTCATAGAAACTTCAAAACAGGCTCATTCGATTGGAAATTAAAGGGCTAGTGCCCTTTTTAATAGTCAAAAGTGATTGGAGTGCAACTAACCCCCCCACGCCCATCATTTCCCCTAACACATCCAATCAAAATTCTGAGATAGCCATTTTGTTCAGCATAGTTGATTTCCAGATAGAAAATATGTTTTTGAGGAGGACGCCCCCCAAAACCTTCAGGGCAAGGGTTTTAAGATATGTTCTGGGGGCATACAAGGTTTTATAGAGTGAATTTCAGTAGAAAATTTCAAAAAAGGTTCATTCGATTGGAAATTCAAAGGGATAGTGCCCTTTTTAATAGTCAAAAGTGATTGAAGGGTAATTAATCCCCTCCTCCCTACGCCCATCATTCCCCCAAACACATCCAATCAAAATTTTGAGATAGCTATTTTTGTTCAGCGTAATTGATTTTCAAATAGAAAACTTGGGTTGGAGGTGGACACTCCTCAACTACCCTCAGGGTAAGTATTTCATTTTATGCACTGGGCGTATGAAAGGTATTTAAAGAAGGCGTGCACATCGTCACTTGCCTAAAGAAAACGTCGTTATGACCTGAATGTACCCGAACCCTTTTTAATAGTCCAAAATGTTTGGAGGGCAACTCGCCCCCCCATGCCCATCCGTCCCCCCAACCCATCCCATCCAAATTTTGAGATAGCCATTTTGTTCAGCGTAGTTGATTCCCATATAGAAAATATATTTTTGAGGAGGGTACTCCCCCACAACCCTCAGGGCAAGGGTTTTAAGTTATGCCCTTGGGGCATATAAGGTTTTTATAGAAGGCGTTGTCGTAGAAAATTCAAAACATGCTCATTCGACTGGAAATTAAAAGGCTAGTGCTCTTTTTAATAGTTGAAAGTCATTGGAGTGTAACTAGCCCCTTCCCCCTTCCACGCCCATCATTTCCCCAAACACATCCAATCAAAATTTTCAGATCGCCATTTTGTTCAGCATAGTTGATTTCCAGATAGAAAAAATATTTTTGAGGAGGTCACCCCCCCACAACCCTCAGGGCAAGGGTTTTAAGTTATGCCCTGGGGGCATATAAGGTTTTTATAGAAGGCGTTGTCATACAAAACTTCAAAACAGGCTCATTTGATTGGAAATTAAAGGACTACTGCCCTTTTTAATAGTCGAAAGTGATTGGAGTGCAACAAGCACCCCTCCCACGCCCATCATTTCCCCAAACACATCAAATAAACATTTTGATATAGTCATTTTGTTCAGCGTGGTTGATTTCCAGATAGAAAATATGTTTTTGAGGAGGACACTCCCCAGAACCTTCAGGGCAAGGGTTTTAAGATATGCCCCTTTATAGAAGGCGTTGTCATAGAAACTTCAAAAAAGGTTCATTTGATTGGAAATTCAAAGGGATAGTGCCCTTTTTAATAGTCAAAAGTGATTGGAGGGCAACTAGCCCCCCCTCCCTACGCCCACCATTCCCCTAAACACATCCAATCAAAATTTTGAGATAGCTATTTTTGTTCAGCGTAGTTGATTTCCAGATAGAAAATATATTTTTGAGGAGGAAACTCCCCCAAAACCCTCAGGGCAAGGGTTTTAAGTTATGCCCTGGGGACATATAAGGTTTTTATAGAAGGCGTTTTCGTAGTAACTTCAAAGCAGGCGCATTCGATTGGATATTAAATGGCTATTGGCCTTTTTAATTGTCCAAAATGATTGGAGGGCATCTCGCCCCCCCCCATGCCCCTCCGTCCCCCCAACACATCCCTTCAAAATTTTGAGATAGCCATTTTGTTCAGCGTAGTTGATTCCCTGATAGAAAAAATATTTTCGAGGATGACACTCCCCCACAACCCTCAGGGCAAGGGTTTTAAGTTATGCCCTGGGGACATATAAGGTTTTTATAGAAGGTGTTGTCGTAGAAACTTCAAAACATGCTCATTCGACTGGAAATTAAAGGGCTAGTGCTCTTTTTAATAGTCGAAAGTGATTGGAGTGTAACTAGCCCCTTCCCCCCCCCCCACGCCCATCATTTCCCCAAACACATCCAATCAAAATTTTCAGATCGCCATTTTGTTCAGCATAGTTGATTTCCAGATAGAAAAAATATTTTTGAGGAGGTCACCCCCCCACTACCCTCAGGGCAAGGGTTTTAAGTTATGCCCTGGGGGCATATAAGGTTTTTATAGAAGGCCTTGTCATACAAAACTTCAAAACAGGCTCATTCGATTGGAAATTAAAGGGCTAGTGCCATTTTTAATAGTCAAAAATGATTGGAGGGCAACTAGCCCCCCCCCACGCCCATTAGTTCCCCAAACACATCCACTCAAAATTTTGAGATAGCCATTTTGCTCAGCGTAGTTGATTTCCAGATAGAAAATATGTTTTTGAGGAGGACACTCCCCAGAACCTTCAGGGCAACGGTTTTAAGATATACCCTAGGGGCATATAAGTTTTTTTAGAGAGTGTTGTCGTAGAACCTTCAAAAAGGTTCATTCAATTGGAAATTAAAAGGGATAGTGCCCTTTTTAATAGTCGAAAGTGATTTGAGGGCAATTAGCCCCCTCCTCCCTAAACCCATCATTCCCCTAAACACATCCAATCAAAATTTTGAGATAGCTATTTTTGTTCAGCGTAGTTGTTTTTCAGATTGAAAATAAATTTTTAAGGAGGACACTCCCCCAAAACCTCCAAGTCAAAGGTTTTAAATTATTCCCTGGGAGCATATATGGTTTTTTATAAAAGGTTTTTTCATGAAAACGGAAAAACAACTAATTTTGTTTTTTCTTTAATGGGATAGATCCCTGTGCTATATTCTAAATTGTTGAATGGCCCGCGAGCCCCCCCCCCCTACGCCCATACTTTGATAAACCCCCACCCCTAACAGGTCTGTGTTAGAAATATTGTTCAGTTTAGTTGAATTCCTGATAAAATATAGGTTTTTGACGAGGACTCTCCTCCCGAACCTTCAGGGCACGGGTTTTAAGATATGCCCTGGGGGCATATAAGGTTTTTATAGAAGGCGATGTCGTAGAAACTTCAAAAAAGGTTCATTCGATTGGAAATTCAAAGGGATAGTGCCCTTTTTAATAGTCAAAAGTGATTGGAGGGGAACTAGCCCCCCCCCTACACCCATCATTTCCCCAAACACATTCAATCAAACTTTTAAGATAGTCATTTTGTTCAGCGTAGTTGATTTCCAGATAGAAAATATGTTTTTGAGGAGGACAATCCCCCACAACCCTTAGGGCAAGGATTTTAAGTAATGCCCTGGGGGCATATAAGGTTTTTATAGAAGGCAGTGTTGTAGAAACTTCAAAAAAGGCTCACTTGATTGGAAATTCCGAGGGCTAGTGCCCTTTGTAATAGTCGAAAGTGATTTGAGGGCAACTAACCCCCCTCTCACGCCCAACTTTTCCCCAAACACATCCAATCAAAATTTTAAGACAGCCATTTTGTTAAACGTAGTTTTAAGTTCTGGAAATTAGGTCTTTGAGGATTACAACTCCCCCAAAGCCCTCAGGGCAAGGGTTGTAATTTAAGGATTCTCTGGATCCTTCATATTATTTCTTATGGAAGGATGCTTGTATAAACCTTAGAGAGGGCTCGTTTGATTGGAAATTGAAAGTTCTTGTTCACTTTTTAAGAGTCAAAAGAGATTGAAGGGCAACTAGCCCCTCTCCCTCCTCCACGCTGTATGGGAAGAACACATAGGAAATCTATTATAATTATCGAATTATTAGGTTAAAATACATACTCTGTGATAGATGCAAAATTGCTTTGGCACACAAATTCCTATTAAGGTCAATTCCAAACAGCCGTGATCCCTTTGTGTCAGCAAGTGAAATGGTCTAAACCCCCTTATTTGAGCTATTTTTTCAATCCATTCATTGTTGTCAATTGCTGTCCACAAGTTATGCAAGCTGTCTATTGTTCATATATAAGGTTTTTATCAAAGAGGTAATCATATAGACTTTGATAAAAGCCTCATCGATTTAAATTGAAAGTTCTAGATCCGTTTTTTAAAGTAAAGAATAATCGGACAGTAAGGACCCCCCCCCCCAATTGCCGAAAAAACTTGAAACTTTTTGCAATCAAAAATGAACAAAAATTAATTTAAAAAAACTTTCCAAAAAATAAGTTTTTCAAAGAAAAGTAAAGGTAATTTTAAACTTAACCTCAGCAGATACAAATACCAGTTAAAATTCAAACTCAAAACAACCAGAAATTACTATTAAAGAATAAATGAAACCCAAAACGAATAGAAATTAAATAAACCATCATAGGAAAAAACATACAACAACTAATAATATAAATGAATAAATAGATCTTAAAGTGAGTAATGCTTGGATTGAATATGAAATTCTAGCTTAAAACGGAAACAAATATTTTGCTATTAAAGTATAAATGAAACTTAAAACAAACAGAAATTAAATAAACAATCAATGCAAACAAAACATACAATATATATTAATGTAAATGAATAAATAAATTTTAAAACGAGTGAAACTTAAATTGAATATGCAAATCAAGTTTGAATCAAATAAAAATAACTACAAACAAGAGTTTGGGCATTGTCTCACTAAAGAAGCCTAAAACCTACTGCATTATTGGCGCTTTACTGAAAACGAATTATATTACAAATGTTTTCTTTTGTACTTAATATTGAAAATAAATATTAAAATTACAGTAAAATTTTGAACTGATGAGCTTTTAGCAATTAATACCATTATGCATCAAATATGCAGTTTAATTTATTATTTCTTTTCAAGATTGGCCAAGACAAATATAGTTTCACTACAAGCAAAACTTGGACACTGCCCCCTTCTTTAACTGTAAAAACCTAAAGCCTTCTGCGTCATTGGTGCTTCATTGAAAATAAATTACTCACATATTACAAGTTTATTATTTTCGAGTTCTTACAGCATTGAAAATGAAAATAAAAATTACAGTGAAAAAAAAAAACTTGAACTGATTGATCTTTCAACAATTAATATCATTATATATCTAATATTCAATTTGATTTTGTTTATACTTTCCAAGACTGTTCAAGACTCATAAAGTTTTGCCGTTTTTTTTTAACTGTGCCGTTTTTTTTAACTAATTGTGTTAGTTTGTTATGAAAACATTCTATGGCTTCTAGGCATTTCTATTTGAGTGGAAAACTGCACCTCAAACTTTGTGGATCATGTATTTTCTTGCATAAAACACCAAAATATAATAAAATGTCAAGTTTCAGAGTGTTCCACCACTCACAAGCAAGTGCCATTGGTATTTTTGAATCCGCATGGTCAGTTTAGGGGGTGGAGGGTAGGCTAATTCTCATAGCAGCCCCATTTTGTTGTGGTATGGTTCACATTTTCAACACCTGGCGTCCAGTCTATCATATAATCTACCAAGCATACAACTACCCCAAATCAGTATCAATAAATAAATGACACCCAAAACAAACAAAAATTAAAATAAATATTAGAGTAACAAGCATAAATTAATGTGAGTAGGGTTCAAAACCCCTATGCTTTCTAAAAGCCAGAATATAATTTATACTTTACTGAAAAAAATTCAAATGAGTATACTGAAAAAAAATGTGCATTGTCAATTTAATATACATATGCTGATATTTATTCCCTAAAAGCTTAATTAACTTTTGATTTTTTAAAGTTAGAAAAGTGGAAATATTCCAAAGAATTGTTTTCAGTAAAGCACCAATGACGCAGTAGGTTTTAGGCTTCTGCAGTGAGACGATACCCAAACTCTTGATTGTAGTTGTTTTTATTCGATTCAAACTTGATTTGCATATTCAATTTAAGTTTCACTCGTTTTAAAATTTATTTATTCATTTACATTAATATATATTGTATGTTTTGTTTGCATTGATTGTTTATTTAATTTCTGTTCGTTTTAAGTTTCGTTTATACTTTAATAGTAAAATATTTGTTTTCATTTTAAGCTAGAATTTCATATTCAATCTAAGCATTACTTGCTTTAAGATTCATTTATTCATTTAGCCTATATTAGTCCCTTTTGTATGTTTTTTGCTATAAATGTTTAGCCTATCTAATTTATGTTTGTTTTGGGTTTAATTTATTCTTTAATAGTAATTTCTGGTTGTTTTGAGTTTAAATTTTAACAGGTATTTGTATCTGCTGAGGTTAAGTTTAAAATGGCCTTTACTTTTCTTTGAAAAACTTATTTTTTGGAATGTTTTTTTTTTAATATGGGAGTAAAGTTCATTTGTGATGCAAATGGATGTTATATTTATATTGAGGATGCAATTCTAGGTATATATTTACACATTAGGGGGGTGGGGGTATATATTCTGTGAATATATTTAGAAAAACTAGAAAAGCAAGGAAAGAAGTGAAGATAAAGGCTCTCGCCCTACAAAATATGTTAACTAGGATTATTCTGCATATTATGGAGTAAAAATTGTTTTCTTAACATGCTTCCTTATGTCCAGCTGGACTCCTAGGCTTAAAATACTGGTTGGCTAATTTAAAGATTTGTATATACATACACTGTCAAATTAGCCATCTGGTGGTATCCCCTCCTACAGTGTTACCAGAGCCTGCTGTCTATGTTGGACATCCACCACATGGCTAAAATGGGAATAAAGTTAATTTTTGATGCAAATGGATGTTTTATTTAGATTGAGGATGCAATTCTAGGTATATATTTACACATTAGGGGGGTGGGGGTATATATTCTGTGAATATATAGCTCTAGGAAATTCATGAATTTCTTAGAAAATAAAACTGGAAAAACAATGAAAGAAGTGATGATAAAGGCTCTCCCCTGCAAAATGTGTTAACTAGGTTTAGGCTATTCTACATATTATGGAATAAGAATTGTTTTCTTAATATGTCTCCTTTTGTCCAGCTGGACTTCTAGGCTTAAAATACTGGTTGGCCAGTTGGCTAATTTAAAGATTTGTATATATATACACTGTCAAATTAGCCATCTGGTGATATTCCATCTATGTTCAGGATAGCCTACATTTTAATCAAGGTAATTGTCCAACATTAGGCACTGGAGGTCTTACACTGACGAGAGATACATCATACATGCTCCAATGTTTACCAAAGCCCCAAAACTCTAATTTTACCCAAATGTTAGACCTAGTTAGAAAACCTGAACAGGCATAGCACAACATCAAAACTTACATTATTAGCATTCTCACAAAACTTTCCTAAGTGGAATCCAGCAGCCCTTAAGTACGGATATGATATGTTAACTTCTGGGATTGTTAACTCCTCTTCCCTAGGAAGGCTGAGGTCCTTAGTCAAAACCATTTTTTCTCTTAAAATATTTTTTTGGCAAAATATTTGAACCTGGGACAAATGTCATATGGTACACAAATTTTACATTATTTCGGCGCGAAATCATTTCTGGTTAAAAATTCCCCTGTAATAGAATTTTCCATAAATTCTTACATATAATCAAAATCAATAGCAACCCCCCGGAACAAACAGAAAGCGAAAACCTAATTTAAAGCCTAAGAAGGAAAGAATTATGCTAAAATGAATAATAATATTGAATAAAATCCTACAAGGAGTTTTCCAAAAAGGAAATAGTTCATTTGGTTTATTTTTAGTAAATTCATCCGGACTAATTGATGCTGTATTTTAAAATCTGTTTGGATCTTAGAGGATAGATCTAATCTAGAATATGGTATCCAATTCTTCTCAATTCGTTCATCATCTGCATTTAAAACCCTGGAATCTTTACGAAATTCAGCTATTCGAATTGTTCTGGGTCTGCACAGGCATACTCCTCTATCTAAATTAAAACAACCGTCAGGTTTGGTTTTCCTAAGTGAAAGAGCATCCAGTCAAAGGAAGAAATACTTCTCACGAATTCAAGCATATGGAAGTAAGCATGTTGTATATAATCATATATTTGCTTTAAAGGCAGCTTACTCCAATTGCCATTCGCCTCAAAATCAGTTTTAATTGGAGGCCCCTGATTCGAGTCAGTGTCTCCCTCATGCGCATCCCTTTATTAACACTCCACCGTGGGAAATGAGTCCACCTATTTGTCAAGCGGAACTTATTCCAATAAATAAAAACCGAATTCCCAATTATGAGATTCAGACTATTCTGGCTGAACAGATTTCGAAGTTGTACCCTATTCACAGGAAAATCTATTCAGATGGATCTGTTCAGGGTGAGAGAGTTGGAGCAGTAGTATATATTCCATCACTGAACCCTAAAGTTTTTCACCCCTTCCTTTGGGATTTTCCGTTTTGTCAGCTGAATTAAGTGCCATTCGCTTGGCCCTAGATGTTTTCATAAATTATAGCATTGTAGAGGAGAATATTATTTGCCTTTCTGACTCCAAATCGGTAATTCTGTTGCTTAAAAAAATAATGGAATTGCCAATGATAAGGACCTATTCAGCAATAGAAGGCATCTTCTAAACCTCCAGGCTAAAGGCAACCGGATTTATTTCCAACATGCTTCAAGCCATAAAGGTATCAAATATAATGATAATGCTGATTTACTGGCAGCCAAGGCTTCTTTGTTAAACCAAAGTCCTCTTTCTGACCTCAAGTCACGTGATATTATCTGGCAAAGATCTAATGTTAATCACAGTAAATTAACTTTAACTCCTTTTCATAGTAGATTAAATAGAGTGCTATATTAGCGTCTGAAATCGGGTGCCCTTCTTTTCAATAGTATGTTATTAAATTGGAAGCTACATTACTTCCCTCTATGCCGGGTCTGCTTCGCAACCAATGAAACTATCCAGCATGTCTTATTTGTTTGTCAGCCACTGAGTGTGGAGAATATTCCCCTTAAACGCCTCTGCTATATGGCTAATATTCCAAATACCTACACTGAAATCCTGAATTCTAACCTGTCTTGGCACGTGGATAATAGTTAAACTACAGTAAACTTCAAGTTTTTCAACCTGCGTAGTCATAACTGCTTCGTTTATTTTACCTTAGACCTCTGGTTAACTTTTTGTAAATTGTAACTCCTGTTACAGAGCAGAGTCAAAGCGTAGTCACTTAAGCAAGTAGGGAATTTTGCGTATGAATTTAAAATTTTGAACAAGGGGGTGTTAGGGTATATGAAAAGGATTGCATTTATGTCAATCTGAAGATCACAGTAAATTAACTTTAACTCCTTTTCATAGTAAATTAAATAGAGTGCTATATTAGCGTCTGAAATCGGGTGCCCTTCTTTTCAATAGTATGTTATTAAATTGGAAGCTACATTACTTCCCTCTATGCCGGGTCTGTTTCGCAACCGATGAAACTATCCAGCATGTCTTATTTGTTTGTCAGCCACTGAGTGTGGAGACTATTTCCCTTAAACGGCTCTGCTATATGGCTAATATTCCAAATACCTACACTGCAATCCTGAATTCTAACCTGCCTTGGCACGTGGATAATAGTTAAACTACAGTAAACTTCAAGTTTTTCAACCTGCGTAGTCATAACTACTTCGTTTATTTTACCTTTGACCTCTGGTTAACTTTTTGTAAATTGTAACTCCTGTTACGAAGCAGAGTCAAAGCGTAGTCACTTAAACAAGTAGGGAATTTTGCGTATGTATTTAAAATTTTGAACAAGGGGGTGTTAGGGTATATGAAAAGGATTGCATTTATGTCAATCTGAAGATTTGCTTGACAATCTGACTCTTCCCGCACTGAGTAAAAAAACAACTTTCGGACTTATTAAAATATTGTTGACATGACACTAGCTATAAAACAATATTTATGGAGTGTCCCATTTAAGGTTACTTTATCGTTACAAAATAAAATAATTAAGAAAACACAAGATATGGAATAGCGGTTAGAGGCACACCAAGAGGACAAGAATATTGAGATTAATTCCATTGCCCACTGCATATCAAAGCATGGTTTGTGTAAAAATATATAGTTACAGGAAGTACGAAAGCAAGTCTTTTGAGGATATAGGATATAATTAATATAATATCCATCGGGACAGGGTACCCAGTTGTGCACTGAGATTTTTGAAAACAAGCCTACCTCGTGGAGTTCTTCACAGCCAGCCCGGTCGAACCCCCAGCCTAAAATCCAGCCCTTTAATATCCTCCCACTGGAAAAATATATTCATATATTTGTGTGGATCCCACATTTCTATATAGTGCTTGCGCGTGGCTATCTCACGCTTAAGAGTTCTGGCCCGGCCATTGAGAACCTACATGTTAAAGTTCTTATTCTCTCTCTTAGATCCACTACTAGTTTTGCACCCAAATTTGTGAAAACAGGGCCAACGGGTTAAGGTTGTGCACAGAGAGCCGCGTCCACCCCCTAGCCTGAAATCTGAACTGTTTTTTTTTCCTTCCACTAGCGGCATATATTAATGTGTTTGTGTTGGTCCCATACATATATATTGTACATGCACATCGTTGTCACCCACTTACAAATTCTGGTCCGACCATTGAAAACTTATCTTCCAAATTTCTTATGTTATCTTCCTAGATTCTGTCCTGGTCCGGGCATTAAACCTATTCTCTAAAGTTCTTATGTTTTCTTCCTAGATTCTGTCCTGGTCCGGCTGTTGAGAACCTCTCTTCTAAGGTTCTTATGTTTTCTCTTAAATCCGTTGCTAGTTGTGAAGATTTTTGACAACAAGGCCGTAGCGTGAAGGTTGTGCAGAGCCGACCCTGTCCATCCCCTAGTCTCAAATCCAACCCACGCTAATATCCTCGCACTAGCTTTGCATATTCATATGTTTGTGTGGGTCCCATAACTCTATACTCCGCTTGCCCGGAGTTATCAGCCACTTAAAGAGTCCTGTCCCTGCCGATGAAAGCCTGTCTTCTAAAGTTCTTACGTTTTCTTCCTAGACTCTATCTTGGTCCAGCCAATAAGAACCTATCTTCAAAAGATCATATCTTTTCTTCCTAGATTCTGCCATGCTGCCGCCAAAGAGAACCTTTTTTTAAAGCTCTTATGTCTTTTTCCTAGATTCTGTCCTGGTCAGACCATTGAGAACGTATCTTCTAAGGTTCGTATGTTTTCTTCCTGGTCCGGCCATCGAGATCCTAGCCAGCCAGCTCCGTCCACCATCAAATATGATGGTGTATCCTCACAGTAGCAACGTATATTTGTATGTTTGTGAGGGCCCCATTCATATATTTACCGCCCGCCCTTTGATCTTACCCACTAAAGCTGTCCTGGCCCAGCCAATAAGAACCTATCTTCTAAAGGTCTTATGTTTTCTCCTAGATGAATTGCTAGTTTTGCACTGAGATTTGTGAAAATGGGACTACCGCGTGAAGGTTGTGCACAACCAGCCCCGTCCATCCGCTATCCTCAAATTCACCCCGTAATATCCTACCATTAGTATTATTTAGTCACTGATTGTCTTTGTCTGAGTCACTGCTGAGTCATCTTCTCAGCAGACGTCTCCCCGAGGCCAAACAGCACGTCCCCAGGTGGTGGATAGGGAAACGTCCTACAGAGATGTAGGGTACCTTCTTTGAGTAGGAGGCGCGGACCAAGGGGAACCCAGTCCTTGGGGGTTTTAATTGAAACTGGGGCCCCCTCGCCCAGTGGCTGTAAATACAGGCAGAGGAGGAAAAAGGCCCCTCAAATTTACACTCAGCAAGGCCCACCGGCGTGTGGAGACGTTCCGTCAATTACAAACCTTCTTTCAGCAATGGGTTAAATTGCATGGTGAAGCAGAACACCATCTTGGAGGATCCCCTATAAGAGGACAACTGCGGATGGGCGGAAAATCTGGATTACGGACAACGGCCTTTGCAAGGTGGTGGAAAGGAGTGGCTTGCGACCACCACCCATATAGCCAAGAAACCAACTCTCTTGAAAGCATGAAAAAAGGGTTCAATATTATGCAAAAACCTGCTCTGCGTCTGGGGTAACCAAAGAACAACCAATTTTGAATGATGATAATGCGATTTTACATGCTACCACCTCCGGGGTAACCGATGAAACTACCGCGTCCAAGGAAACCGATGATCCTAGGCCTAGGACGACCCCGTTCGGGATGAACTCCACACGGGTGTTCCATTCCAACAAAAACCACCTTACACTTGTGCACGCTAAACCTCCGAACACTTGCCAAACCGGGAAAACTAGATCTTGCCCTTAGAAAACTACAGACGTACAATTGGGATGTTATTGGCTTCTCTGATACACATATCCCCCTTACGAGTGAGGAAAACCTCTCTGGACCCTCCCTCTTGTTTTCTGGTCGCAGGGACGGAGTTCACCGACAAGGTGTAGGATTCTTCGTATCACCAACTCCCATAAATCTCTAATCTCTTTTACCCCAGTCTCAGAAAGAATAGCCGTCTTACGACTGAAGGGAGGTGCCAAGAATATCACTGTCGTCCAAGTTCATGCCCCAGACTCCGCCAGAAGTGAAGAAGTATGCGATGAATCCTATTTCACAATACATAGCGTCATCAAAGAAATCCATAAGAAAGACGTACTGATTTCCATGTCGGACTTGAACACTATAGTAGGTACGGGTAATACCGGTCGGTCCAATATAATGGGACTTTTGCTCACGATAAACTCAATGCGAGAAACGAACGAACGGCCACTGTCCATAAATTATTTTTGATATCTGATACTTTTGTTACCCCGTAGGGCATCTAATCGACATTTTGAGGTACCTATTTTGTACTTTCTCTGTGGCTGCTCAATTTTGCGCGTGGGGGAATTTTCTGCGGGGGTGGGGGGTAAATGCCTAAACTCCAGTTATCATAGTAAGGTACCGCAAAGGTAAAAGAAAATAATTTAAAAAGCAGAAATCAGCTGTAACTGCAGAAGAGTTGTCTTAGTGGGTGTTCAGACGCTGGATTCTATCTCAGACTTTATCCAAATTTCCCACTCAGAACGGTTGAAAGCTGAAAATAGGAACTATCGAGCAACATAACACTGAAAACATCTATTTAGGCAACAATTACGATTGTGAATTTCCTATTTCTGAAAATATCTTGGACTTTCAACCCTTATGAGCGGGAAACTTGAACAGAGTCTGAGACGGAATCCAGCGACTGAACGCCCCCTTACGATGCAAGTGCACAGAGATAACAGGCTGGAACGAAAAAAAAGCAATTACTTCCTGGGGCTTAGTCTGGTACCAACCAGAGGTTTCACTTGCCAAAATGTTTGGAGGGGACAATGGATTTATCTGACCCTGCTCTTTTCCTTCCACTAGCGGCCTATATTCATGTGTTTGTTTAGGTCCTATACCGCAATTTACTGCTTGCAAGTGGTTATCTACCCCTTAACAGTTCCTGTCCGACCATTGAGAACCTATCTTCTAAAGTTCTTATGTTTTATTCCTAGATTCTGTTCTGGTCCAGCCATTAAGAATCTACTTTATAAAGTTCTTGTGTTTTCTCCTAGATCAGCTGCTAGTTGTGAACTGAGATTTGTGAAAACAGGGCCGACAAACAAAGGTTGTGCCTAGCCAGCCTCTTCCATCCCCTAGCCTCAAATCTAACGTCCTTTCTTTCTTCCACTAGTATCATGTGTTTGTGTTGGTTCCGTACATATATATTCTGCATACACACCATTATCACCTCCTTAAGAGTCCTGGTCCGACCATTGGGAACCTATCTTCTAAATTTTTTATGTTTTTTTCCTAGATTATGTCCTGGTCCGACAATTAAATCCATCCACTAAAGTCTTAAGTTTTCTTCCTAGATTCTGTCCTTGTCCGGCCGTTGAGAGCCTCACTTCTAAGGTTCTTATGTTTACTCCTAAATCCGCTTCTAGTTTTGCAAATTTGTGACAACAAGACCGCAGCGTGAAGGTTTGCACAGCCGGCCCCGTCCATCCGCTATCCTCAAATCCGACCCCCCCCTAATATCCTTCCACTAACAGCGTATATTCATATGTTTGCATGGGTTCCACACATCTGTATTTTGTTTGCCTGGGGTTATCACTCATTTAAGATTCCTAACCCGGCCGATGAGAGCATGTCTTCTAAAGTTCTGATGCTTTCTTCCTACATTCTATATAATTCCTGCGAATGAGAGCCTATCTTCTAAGGATCTTATTTTTTCTTCCTAGATTCTGTCCTAGTCCAGCCATTTACAACCTATCTTCCAATGTTTTTATATTTTCTTCCAATATTCTACCCTGGTTTGGACATTGAGAACCTATCTTCTAAAACTCTTATCTTTTCTTCCTAAATTCTGCTCTGATCCTGCCATTGAGAACCTGTCGTCTAAAGTTATTATGTTTTTTTCATAGACTCCTAGACTGTTTTTTCCTAGTCCTGATCGGACCATTGAGAAAGTATCTTCTAAGGTTCTTATTGTTTCTTGCTGGTCCCGCCATTGAGAACCTAGTGTAAGGAGGCCTTAAATTTGTGTAATTTGGTAACTCAATTTTAGTAAAGCTTGGAATTCCCTTTCGCTTCAATAGATCAGAAATAAAGCGGCAATTTCAAATTAGCTTGAGTTTGAAATTGGCTTCACTTTGCGTAACTAGTTATAAATCTTGTAGTGACACTTCTTTGCCAAGAATCGAACGATCTTTGAACCTGTGATAAATATTTTAAGACCAAATTTTAGACCAGTTTGGGTATAAAACAAAAAGGAATGCAAGGCCTTGAAACATTGGAAAAGAAACTACTTTTTAACAAAAAGTGGTTGATCGGCTAAGAGAGCAGGGAAGGTCAATAAACGGATGAAGTAGCAAAAGGAATATAACTTACGGACGAGAGACAAATCGGGGTAGTCTTGCCTCGGAAACAAGGTAGTCTTTTTTGGAACTAACGCCGAGTAAGTGTTTTACTTTGTAATTAAGGTAGACTACCACTGTCTGTCTGAATTCCCCTTGGAGATAAAATTTTGAAGATAAAATTAAAATAAGAGGAAAACCTCTAAAAGATTTTGGTCACTTAGAGATAACCTTAATACGTATATAGGCACCGGTGGATCTAGAGGAAAATCTTGGGGGGGGCCGCGCCGGACACAGGGCGCCAAAAACTGATTATACAGGACTAATTTGATAGCTCTTTATTTATATGAAAACACTGCCAAATATGCTCATAAAGGTAAAACGTAGCAAAAGAAAATAAAAACAGTACCACACTACACAACTAAACTCAATCGGCGAGCTTTTCTGAGAGCGAACATATCGATAGCATCGTCTGTTTTCGGCAGTTCGTCTCTGTAAGTCTGCATGAGTAGTAGAGCCTCCAACCTCTCTTCAGTCATCGTGCTTCGTATTGATGAACATGTCCTGTCAACCTTTGAAAACATTCGTTCTGCTTCACAGGTTGACACAGGAAGCGTCGCGAGAATTGTCAACAATGCGAAGATGTTGGGAAATACATTTTCCTGACAACTGTTCAGCGCTGAAATAGCTGTTTTCGGTTTTTGCACGGTTTCCTTAGACCAATACTTGTTCCAAATCTCGAACTCGGTTTTAACGTCTATCTCCGTACCCACCAGCAGCTCCTTGTACTTTTCGTACCCTGGCTGAACGTCCTCCCAGCGTTTGCCATTAACCACAGCCGGGATCAAAGCTGAAAGTTTTGCAGCATTCGTAAAATGGCAGCTGAACCGCTCCGTAAAATCAAGCAGCATGGCGTCCAGGGCTGGAATAAATGCCGCCATCCTATAATGACTTTCTGGATCCATCTTGGGTACCCCTGCCCGGTATGTAGAACGTGAAGCTATGCGTGGCTGCGTTACCTTGATGGTAGCATCAATCTTTTCGGCCATTTTCAGAAGATCTTCGTAAAGCAGTCTGAATTTGGTTTCGGCATGTGATCGCATATCCTTCCAGCATTGCCTTCACGCTGCTAATGAGGGACAAGGCTCTCACGAGGTCACCATCCTTCTGTTGTAGTGACTCGGCCAAAGGTTTCATGATCGACGAAAACGAATTCAGGCAAACCAGTCCTACGAGTGTATCTGATTTTTCAATGCAGGATCGTAATGCATAAGCTCTGCTATTTGCCTCTCGATCGTGCCATCCTTCCATCTCCTGCAGAGCAGAAACGATCGACGGAAGGGAGTCCCAAAACCTGCTGATTGCTTCGTGTCTCTCTACAAATCTCGTGGTACAAAGACTGACGAGTGTCTCTGTTTTAGCTTTGTCCGCGATAAGATGCTTTTTTAGAAGTCTTGTTCTCTTGGCACTTGAGCTGAAGTGAGAAATTGTGTCTCGAACAACGTCTTGGGCATTGCGCAGAATGGGAACTGAAACTATCTTTGAACATGAGAGATTTGTGGCATGGCTCACACAGTGGAAGTAATCTGCCAGTTCACACTGGCGTTTAACTTCAGCAGCAGCACCATTTGTCAAGCTTGCCATGCTAGCAGCTTTGTCGTATCCTTGACCAACGCACTTTGACAAATCCAGATTTGACTTCCTGACCTCACTCAACAGCAGCTTCCCGAGGCTCTTGCCGTCTAGCTTCTCTTCGATGCTTCTACCGTCGTCACTTTCCTCATCTCCAGCGAGTCTTGACAGGGTTTGAAAGGCATCGACAACTGCAAAAGGATCTTCTCGAATCACGTATCCCTGCTCGGTTTTACACACATAACGACAAACAATGACCATCAGCTCCCTGGTCTGCCTGTCTGTTGACTCGTCCGCAAGAAGACACCAAACCGTTGCTTCGTTTGCTTTTCTCACTACTTCGGTTTTTATCATTTCCCCAATTGTTCCAATCAGTTCATTCTGGATCTGTTTACTCGTATATTTGGCGTTGCTCGGTGCATTTTCAAGTAAATTTTTAAGTTGCGAGTCTCCACTCTGAATCCGATACCGAAGTAGGTGGCGGAAATTCCCGTCGTTTACTGCTGTAATGACATCAGAGTCTTGGATATCAAGTTTGCCATCATCACGGTGGCCACGAAGGGGGATATTCTGTGCCCCGCAAAGCTTGACAGTTTCAACAACGCTTCTCAAGATTGCACGGTTCTGCTGTATTTGCTTGACCCTTTCACAGTCCAGAGCATTCCTGATATCTTGATCTTGACTACCGCGCTGAAACGTTGTTAGCAGCGCGGCAGCTTTTTCCTGGCAGTGTTTGTGAAACTGTGCTTCAGCATGGTTTGTCAGCGCGCCATCTTTCCCGGTAAGTTTCGAATAGTCTTTTAGCGGTTTCAAGACCAACTTTCCCATTTTTTGCCCTCCGCCGCCTCCAGATAAAGCCGACCATCCTCCTCCGCTTTCGTTGGTCCTCATCAAAACACAAACACTGCACCAAAGACCTTCGTGGTCTGGATGACGACTCACTGCGAGCCAAGGATACCGGGCAAGATGTTCGGTATTCAAGCGACGCTTGACTTCGCCACCTTTTCTCTTTTGTGTCGAGACTGGAAGATCAGATTGGTTCTTCGGCTTCCACCTTTCGTTCATAAAAAACATAATTTCGCCAGAAGACAACTGATTTCGCTCATTTCAGCGCTACTGCAATACCAAAGTCATTCGACGGCGTGAAGTCAGTTTCAGGCGAAAAAATAGCGCTTTGATTCTGCTGCGGGTGCGGGGACTGTGAAATCAGTGTTGGGCTATGTACTACCAAGGTTTGAGTACTGCTTCTTGATCCTTCAGTCAGCTGATCAGTGTGTGTCGTTTCGCCGAAGTTTGTTATGAAGGCCGTCTGTGAAGTGGACGGAGTTGTTGGTGACAGTTCGTTCTCCTGGCTGAATGCGTTTTTGTGCATTCCGACCGTCGACTCAGAGTGGGCATCAGAACTTGCCGTCGTCTCAACATCTAAAAAAAAAAGTTTCTCTTTTAAAGTTTGCACAAGACATTTATTGTAAACGTATATACACTTTGTATAATGGCTTGCTTTAGTAGATTTAACTCTCAACATGATGAAGGCAGAATTGGAACTAAATTTGAAAATAAACTGAATCAGCAACATTAACTTTAAACTCCCCCAACAATCTTGAACTTTCATACCCCAAAACTATTTCTAGGAAACCCGGACTTTAAAATAAAATACCACCCTAAACATCACTAATTTAATTTGCAACCCCAAGAACCGATCCCCGACATATGCTAACAAATATTTTTCAAGAGCTGAAACCCGAAACAATTATCACCGAAGTTTACAAGGCTAAAGAGAGAGCTTTAACTGCAAGAAATTGAAAGATAATTTCAGAGCTGACACAGTGTGTCGGTAAAAATACTGCTTTAAGCCAATATCATAACCGTCAGGCGAGACGAGTGGGCTGGTAAAAATCAGGTCAAACGCTTCGGACAAATTGCATACGAAGAACACTGTACAAGAGGGACCGTATGCAATATATAACAAAAAAAGCAGCTGGTACGCTATTAAGCTTGACGATTTAGCCTTATCAGTAAAGATATCCGACATTGGGATAAATCTATAAATTATAAGTTTTGATACCAACTTTAAACGACACTCCTTCCTTATTGTTCTATCTTTAAAAGCTTACCTTTAATCTGATCTTTCTTGGCAAAATAATCAGAGATGTCCCTCGATCCTTTACGGCTTTCCGCCATCATTCTTTGTTTCTTCTCTGTTCTATATTCAAGCCCTGATTTTTTTTTCCGATCCATTTTAAATGCGTTTCCGTCTAACTGGTCTAACACACGGAGCAAAAATACTCCGAAGGCAGTGGCAGGGTCGCTCGCGCCTAGCCTCCCGCCGGTTGGATCTAACCACCCACGCAACTCCCCAAAGACATGCGTTTCTCGTAAGCATTCACAAAATGTTTTGCTCGTTTAGCACGTCCCAAAAATAAACCCAATAATCATGATTCGTGCAGTGTCGGATTTGAACTTTAGATAATGTGATAAAAAGAAAGTAAAAAATGACGGCGTATCCGATTTTTTTTTTCAGCGTCGGCCTTAGTTGAATCATTCACAAAAAAGGGTCGTTTGCACGATGGATGAGAGGGTGCCAGAAAATCTTGGGGGGCCCAGGCCCCCCCCGCCCCCCCCTGGATCCGCCGCTGTATGTAGGAGAAAATAATAACAACTAATGCTGAAGTCTAACGTTTTACTATAAGTTGGTGATTTTGGGTTTATAAGTCGGTAGTATTTCCACTTAGCCAAGACTTGATCCATTTGGACAAAACAGTATTTTAAGGTTAGAATAAGCAAAAAATAAATTTCTTCCCAGAAATTTAAATTTGTGGAAATTTAAGCTTCAAATAACTGAGGGTTCAAAGAAGAAAGGAACCTTAACCAAGAAGTCAACGTTAGAAGAGCCCTTTGCGCTCCCCTTTTTCAGCCTAGAGTTCCTTGGAACTTAGCTTGACTGTATAAAGACCTTACATCCGAAATTTGGAATTATCGGACAACATTACTTGTCCCCCCCCCCCTATGCCATCTTCAGACGTTTATACGAAGAAGAATGCTGTTCCCTTTTTAATCATTCTTTCATTTCGTTAAACCCGTACTGCATGTTTATACAAAGGTGGCCTCGATGTTTATACAGATAGGTTAAGGGAAAAGGGAATAATATTTTCAATTTAAGAATTTCCGGACCTTTATGACCAGATATATCCCATGGAGAGTTTTCCCTACTAAAGTTAAAGCTTACTAAAGGTCCAAGGAACACAAAGCCCTTTTCAAGAAATAATAAGAGCATTTCTTGGTTTGTGTTAATGTAATAAATTAGAACAAATCAAGTACGGTTATCTTTAGTTTGGATCAGCCGAGAAACAATAATTTGAACTAAAGGATTTTAATACCCCAGAACTCAAGCCTTGACTAGCTATTCAAGTGTAACTCTTTTAAGTAGAAACATTCGATAGCCTAGAATTAACTTAATCTTATTCTTTTCGGTAAACATGGGTGGATTGAACAAGTGCACCATGGACATTAGACCTAGAAGAGGTTTAGAAATATTCAACCTAATCAGAATTAGAAGAGTTTTCCTTTTATCTTCTTTTGTAACAAAAATCAGTTGTCACTGAATTCTACCGAATTTCTTACCCAAGCCTCAGTTTGTAACATGCTACCAAATTTATTAGCCCTGATAGTAGGGGCAACCTTACACTAGCCAGCCAGCTCCTTCCATCCTCAAATATGAACCCCTAATATCCTCACAATAGCAGCTTATAAATGTATCTTTGTGTGGGCCCCATACATTTATAAACTCCCTGCGCGTGGATAGTACCCCATAAAGAGTCCTGGCTCGGCCATTAAGAACCTATCTTCTAAAATACTCATGATCCCCTCCTAGATTCTGTCCTGGTACAGCCACTGAGAACTTCTCTTCTAAAGGTCCTTTGTTTTCTTTTAGATCCGGTGCTAGTTGTGCACTGAGATTTGTGAAAACAAAGCCGCTACGTGAAGACTGTGCACAGCCAGCCCCTTCAATTTCGTTCAGACCCGTTCTTTATCTTTTCTTCATAGATTCTGTCCTAGTCCAACTATCGAGAACCTAACTTTTAAAGTTCTTACATTTTCTTCCTATATTCTTTGCTGGTCTGGCCATTTAGACCCTATCTTAAATACTTAATATGTTCATCCTAGATTTTGTAATGTTCCGGCCATTGAGAACCTATCTTTTAAAGTTCTCATGTTTCTTCCTAATTTCTGTCCTTGTTTGGCCATTGAGAATCTTTATTCTAAAGTTCTTACGTTTTCTTCCCAATGTGGTGCTAGTTTTGTACTGAGAGTTTATGACAACAAAGCCACCGCGCGATTGTTGTACACAGCAAGCCCCGTCCATCCCCTAGCCTCAAACCCGGCCATTGAGAAATTAGTCAACCAGCTCCGTCCACCCTCAAATATGAATCCCTAATATCCTCACAATAGCAGCATATATTTGTATGTTTCTGTGAGTCCCATACATTTATAGACTGCCTACGTGTGGATATTACTCTCTAAGGAGTCCTGGCCCGGCCATTGAGAACCTATCTTCTAAAGGTCTTATGTTTTCTTTTAGATGCGCTTCTAGTTTTGCATTGAGATTTTTGAAAAATGGCCTACCGAGTGAAGGTTGTACATAGCAGGCCCCATCCACCTCCTAGCCTCGAAACCGTCCCCAAATATCCTCCCGTTAGCATTGCTTAAACAGATGTTTGTGTGGGTTCCATACAACTAAATACTGTTTACGAGCGGTTATCATCCCCTCACAAGTCCTGACCCAGCCGTTGAGAACCTATCTTTTAAAGTTCTTATGAAATCTTCCTAGATTTTGTCCTGGTCTAGCCATTGAGAACTCATCTTCTAGAGTTCTTATGTTTTCTTCCTAGATTCTGTCCTGGTCCGGCCATTGAGAACCTCTGATCTAAAATTCTTATGTTATCTCGTAGATCTGGTGCTAGTTATGCACCATAAAAGTTGTTATGTTATCATCCTAGATTCTGTCCAGGTTCGGCCACCGAGAACCTATGTTCTAAAGTTCTCATGTTTTCTTCCTGATTTCTGTCCTTGTTTGGCCATTGAGAATCTATCTTCTAGAGTTTTTTTGTTTTCTCCACAATGCTCTGTTAGTTTTGCACTGGCGTTTTATAACAAAAGGGATACCACATGAATATTATGCACAGCCAGCCCCACCCTCCCCTAACCTCAAATCCACCCCCAAATGTTCTCCCACTACCAGCGTATGGTCCACTACCTCTAAATACTGATTGAACTGCCCCGGCCATTGAGAACCTATCTTCTAAGGCTCTTATGTTTTCTTCCTAGATTTTGTCCTGGTCCGGCTATTGAGAACCTATCTTCTAAAGTTCTTGTGTTTACTTTCCAGATTCTATCCTGGTCCGGTCACTGAGAACATATTTTATGAAGTTTTTATGTTTTCTTCTGCATATATTTTGCATGCATACGGTTGTCTGCCCCTTACGAGTCCTGGTCCGTCCATTGAGAACCCATCTTCTAAATTTCTTAAGTTTTCTTCTTAGATTCTGTCCTGGTCCGGCCATTAAACCTATCCTCTAAAGTTCTTATGTTTTCTTCCTAGATTCTGTCCTAGTCCGGCTGTTGAGCACCTCTTTTCTAAGGCTCATATGTTTTCTCTTAAATCTGGTGCTAGTTGAAGATATGTGACGACAAGGCACAAAAGGTTGAAGGTTGTACAGAGCTGGCCCTGTTCATCCCCTAGCCCTAAATCCAACCCCCCTGATATCCTGTGACTAGCAGCGCATGTTCTTGTGCTTGTGTGGGTCCCTTAACTCTATGTTCTGCCTGCCCGTGGTTATCGCCCCCTTAAGAGCCCTGACCCGGCCGATAAGAGCCTGTCTTCTAAAGTTCTTACGTTTTCTTCCTAGATTACATCTTGGTCCAGCCTTCGAGAACCTACCTTCTAAAAATCATATGTTTTCTTCCTAGATTCTGTCCTGTTCCAGCCATTTACAACCTATCTTCCAATGTTCTTATATTTCTTCCTAGATTCTGTCCTGTTCGGGCCACTGAGAACCTATCTTCTACAGTTCTTGTGTTTTCATCCAAGATTCTACAATGATACAGCCAAAGCGAACCTATCTTCTAAAGCTATTGTGTTTTTTTCCAAGATTCTGTTTTCGTCCGACCATTGAGAACGTATTTTTAAGGTTCTTATGTTTTCTTCCTGATCAAACCACAGAGAACCTAACCTGCCAGCTCCGTTCACCATTAAATATGAACCCCCTAATATCCTTACAATAGCAGCGTAGGTTAGCATATCTGTGCGGGTCTAATACATCTATATATCAAATGCGTGTTGATAATATCCCCTAGAGAGTCCTGGCCCGGCCATTGAGAACCAATCTTCTAAGAGTTTTACGTTTTCTCCTAGATGCACTGCTAGTTTTGCACTGAGATTTGTGAATACAGGTCTACCAAGTGAAGGTTGTGCACAGCCAGTCCCGTCCAAACCCCGTCCGATCTGTCCAATATGCAAACCCAATCCGGTCATTCTGTCCTGGACTGGCCATTGAGAACCAATTTTTTAGAAGTTCTTATGTTTTTTTCAGAGATTCTGTCAAGGTCCGGCCACTGAGAACCTATCATCTAAAGTCCTTGTGCTTTCTCTTAGATCCACTGCCCATTGTGCAGTGAGATTAGTGAAAAAAAATTCACCACGTAAAGGTTGTGCACAGCCAGCCCTGTCCACACTCTAGCCTCAAATCTGACCCCCTAATATCCTCCCACTAGTAACGTATATTCATATGTTTGTGTGCCCGGGGTTATCACCCCCCTTAAGAGTCCTGGCCCGGCCGATGAGAGCCTGTCTTCTAAAGTTCTTATATTTTCTTCCTAGATTCTATCTTGGTCCAGCCAATGAGAACGTATCTTCTAAGAATCTTATGTTTTTTTCCTAGATTCTGTCCTGGTCCAGCCATTTACAACCTATCTTCCAATGTTTTTATATTTTCTTCCTGTATTCTGCTCTGGTTTGGACACTGAGAACCTATTTTGTAAAGTTCTTATGTGTTTTTCTTAGACTCTGTCCTGGTCAGACCATTGAGAACGTATCTTCTAGGGTACTTATTGTTTCTTGCTGGTCCGGCGATTCAGAGCCTAGCCAGCCAACTCCGTCTACCCTCATATATGAACCCCTAATATCCTCACAATAGCAGCGTATAAATCTATGTTTGTGTGGGTCCCATACACTTATATACCACCTGCGCTTGGATAATCCCCTCCCCCCCTAAAGAGTCCTGGCTCGGCCATTGAGAACCTATCGTCTAAAGTACTTAGGTATTCTTCCTATTTTCTGTCCTGGTGCGACCATTGAGAACCTCTCCTCTGAAGTTCTTATGTTTTCTCTTAGATCCGGTGCTAGTTGTGTACTGAGGTTTGTAGAAACCAGGCCGCCCACTGAACGTTGTGCACAACCAGTCCCTTCCATCCCGTTTAGCCCCGTTATTTATGTTTTCTTCATAGTTTCTGTCCTAACCCGGCCATCGAGAACCTATTTTCTAAGGTTCTTACATTTTCTTCGTATACTCTTTGCTGGTCCGGCCATTTAGAGCCTATCTTAAAAACTTATTGTCATACGTATTTTCTAAACTTCCTAGATTTTCTTCCTATATTTCTTACTGGTCCAGCCATTGAGAAGCTATCTTGAAAAGTTATTATGTTATCATCCTAGATTCTGTCAAGGTCCGGCAACCGAAAACCTATCTTCTAAAGTTTTTATGTTTTTTCCCTAATTTGCTGCTAGTTTTGCACTGAGAGTTTATGATAAGAGGGCCACCCTGTCCACAATCTAGCCTCAAATCCACCCCCTAATACTCTCCCACTACCGACGTATACTCATATGTTTGGTTGGGTCCACCACCTCTAAATACTGCTTGAACTGGCCCAGAAACTTAGAAACTTTCTTCTAAGGTTCTTACGTTTTCTTCCTAGATTCTGTCCTCATCCGGCCATTGAGAACCTATATTCTAAAGTTCTTATGTTTTTCTTGTCAGATTCTGTACCGACGTATATTCATATGTTTGTTTGGGTCCACTACCTCTAAATACTGCTTAAACTGGCCCAGCCATTTATAAACTTTCTTCTAAGGGTTTTATGATTTCTTCCTAGATTCTATCCTGGTCCGGCCATTGGGAACATATCTTCTAAGGTTCTTATGTTGTCTTCCTGGTCCGGCCATTGAGAACCTAGCCAGCCAGCTCCGTCCACCCTCAAATATAAACCCCTAATATCCTCGCAATAGAAGCTTAAAAATTTGTATGTTTGTGCGGGTCCCATACATTTATAGAGCGATTACGCGTGGATATTACCCTCTAAAGAGTCCTGACCCAGCCATTGAGAACCTATCTTCTAAAGTTCTTATGTTTTTATTGCCAGATTCTGTACCGACGTTTTGTTTGGGTTCACCACCTCTAAATACTGCTTAAACTGGCCCTAAAGGTAACTATCTTCTAAAGGTGTTATGTTTTCTTCTAGATGCGCTGCTAGTTTTGCAGTGAAATTCTCGAAAAAAGGCCTACCGCGTAAAGGTTGTCCAAAGCAACCCCCATCCACCCCCTAACCTCAAATCTACCCCCTAATATCCTCCAATTAGCATTGTTTGTTCAGATGTATGTGTGGGTTCCAGACCACTGAATGCTTTTTACGCGTGGTTATCACCCCCTTACAAGTCCTGGCCTGGCCATTGAGAACCTATCTTTTAAATTTCTTTTGTTGTCTTCCGAGATTCTGTCCTGGTCTAGCCATTGAGAGCCGATCTTATAGAGTTCTTATGTTTTCTTCTAAGATTCTTTCCTGGTCCGGCCAAGAAACCTATCTTCTAAAGTGCTTATGTTTTTTTCCTGGATTCTGTCCTGGTCCGGCCATTGAGAACCTCTCTTCTAAAATTGCGATGTTTTCTCCTATATCCGGTGTTAGTTGTCCACTGAGATTTGTGAAAACAAAGCTGCCGCGCGAACGTTGTGCACAGCTAGCCCTTTCCATCCCGTTCAGCCACTTTCTTTATGTTTTCTTCCTATATTAGGTCATGGTCTGGCCATTGAGAACCTATATTCTAAAGTTCTTAAATTTTCTTCCTATATTTCTTACTGGTTCGGTCATTGAGAAGCTATGTTAAAAAGTTATTATGTTATCATCATAGATTCTGTCCAGTTCCGGCCGCTGAGAACCTATCTTATAGAGTTATCATGTTTTTTTTCCTAATTTCTGGAGATTAATAATTTCTGTTAAATTCTGTTTGGCCATTGAGAATCTGTCTTCTGAAGTTTTTGTTTTCTCCCCAATTTGCTGCTAGTTTTGAACTGAGTTTTTATAACAACAGGGCTACCACAGGAATTTTGTTTACAGTCAGAATCCACCCCCTAATATCCTCCTACTACCAGAGTATATTCATATGTTTGTTTGGGTCCACTACGTCTAAATACTGATTCAACTGGCCCGGCCATTGAGAACTTTTCTTCTAAGGCTCTTCCTAGAATGTTTTCTTCCTAGATTCCGTCAAGGTCCGGCCATTCAGAACCTATTTTCTAAACTTTTGATACTTTTTCCCAAGATTCTGTCCTGGTCCGGCCATTGAGAACCTATCTTCTGAAGATATTATGTTTTCTCCTAGATGTGCTGCTAGTTTTGCCTTTAAATTTTTGAAAATTAAGCCCACCATGTGTAGTTGTGCACAGCCATCCCTGTCCACACCCCAGCCTCAAATCTGCCCCCTAATATCCTTCTATAGGCAAAGTATATTCATATGTTTGTGTGGGTCCCACATTTTATATAATACTTGCGCGTGGTTATCACACACTTAAGAGTCCTGGCCCAGCCATAGAGAACCTAGCTTTAAAATTCTTATGCTCTCTCCTAGATCAACTCCTAGTTGTGCACTGAAATTTGTGAAAACATGGCCAACGCATGAAGGTTGTGCACAGAACGCCCCATCTACCCACTAAACTCAAATCTGACCCCGCTTTTTTCCTTCCACTAGCGGAGTATATCCATGTGTTGGTCCCATACTTACATATTCTGCATGCACATCGTTATCACCCCCTTACGAGTCCTGGTCCGACCATTGAGAACCTATCTTCTAAATTTCTTATGTTGTCTTCCTAGATTCGGTCCAGGTCCGGCCACTAAACCTATCCTCTAAAGTTCTTATGTTTTCTTCCTAGATTCTGTCCTGGTCCGGCTATTGAGAACCTATCTTCTAAATCTCTTATGATTTCTCCTAAATCCGCTGCTAGTGGACGACAAGGCCGCAGCGTGAAGGTTGTGCAGAGCCAGCCCTGTCCATCCGACCCCCCTAATATCTTGCGACTAGCAGCGCATATTCATGTGCTTGTGTTGGTCCCATACTCTATATTCTGCTTGCCCGTGGTTATCACCACCTTAATAGTCCTGGACAGGCTGATGAGAGCCTGTCTTCTAAAGTTCTTACATTTTCCTCCTAGATTATAGTTTGGTCCAGTCAATAAGAACCTATCTTCTAAAGATCTGATGTTTTCTTTCTAGATTCTGTCGTGATCCAGCCATTTACAACCTATCTTCCAAAGCTTTTTATATTTCCTCCTAGATTCTGTCATGGCCTGGCCATTGAGAACCTGTCTTCTATCGTTCTGGTGTTTTCTTCCTAGATTCTATCCTGATACAGCCAAAGAGAACCTATCTTCTAGAGCTATTATGTTTTTTTCCTAGATTCCGTCCTCGTCAGACCATTGAGAACGTATCTTATAAGGTTCTTATGTTTCCTTCCTGCTCCAGCCATTGAGAACCTAGCCAGCCTGCTCCGTCCTTCATAGAATATATACCCCCTAATATCCTCACAATAGCAGCGCATAGTTTGTATGTCTGTGTGGGTTCCATACATCTATATATCGCTTGCGCGTTGATATTACCCTCTAAAGATTCCTGGCCCGGCCATTGAGAACCTATCTTCTAAGGGTCTTATATTTTCTCCTAGATGTACTGCTAGTTTTGCACTGACATTCGTGAAAACATGTCTACCACGTGAAGATTGTGAACAACCAGCCCCGCCCAACCCCTGACCTCAAATTCGTCCCCTAATATCCTCCCATTAGCATTGTTTATTCAGATTTTCGTGTGGGCCCATTACCACTAAATACTGTTTGCTTACGGTTGTCACCTCCTTACAAGTCCTTGCCCGACCATTGAGAACCCATCTTCTAAAGTCTTTATGTTATCTTTCTATATTCTAACTTGGTCCAGCCACTGAGAACCTATTTTCTAGAGTTCTTCCTAGATTCTGTCCTGATCCGGCCACGAAACCTCTCTTCTAAAGTTCTTATGTTTTCTTTTAGATATGGCGCTAGTTGTGCACTGACATTTGTGAAAACAAAGCCGCCACGTGAAGGTTGGGCACAGCCATCCCCGTTCATCCCGTTCAGACCCGTTCTTTTTGTTTTCTTCCTATATTCTTTCCTGGTCCTGGTCCATTGACAAACTATCCTAAAAAGTTATTATGTTATCTTCCTAGATTCTGTCCTGGTCCAGTCATTGAGAACCTATCTTCTAAGATTTTCAAGTTTTCTTCAGGTTTTCTGTCCTTGTTCTGTCATTGAGAATCTATCTTCTAAGGTTCTTAAGTTTTCTCTTAAGTTTAAGTTTTCTTAAGTTCTGCTGGTTTTGCACTGAGATTTTATGAAAATAGGGCCACCACGTGAATGTTGTGCACAGCTAGCCCAGTCAAACCCCTAACCTCGAATCCACCACCTAATATCCTGCCACTACCAGCGTATATTCTTATGTTTGTTTATGTCGACTACCTCTAAGTACTTCTTGCGCGAGGTTATTACCTCCTTAAAATGCCTGGTCCATCAGTTGAGAAACATTCTTTTTAAGTTTTTATGTTTTCTTCCTAGATTCTGTCCTGCTCCGGTCATTGAGAGCCTATCTTCTCAAATCCTAATGTTTTTTTCCTAGTTTCTCTCCTGTACCGGCCATTTAGAATCTACTTTCTAAAGTTTTTATGTTTTCTCCCTTGATTCTGTCCTGGTCCAGCCATTGAGAACCTATGTTCTAAAGACCTTTTATCTTCTCCTAGACGCGCTGCTAGTTTTGCACTGAGAGTTGTGAAAACAAGGCCATCGAATACAGATTGTGTATAGCCAGCCCCGTCCACCCCCTAGCCTCAAATTCGACCCACTAATATCCTCCCACTAGCAGCGTATATTATTGTTTGTTTGGAACCCATATCCATATAGAATGCTTGCGTATGGTTATCACACCCTTATGACGGGTTTTACTTTCAACTAATATTTACAACATACTTAACTGGCACTTATCACATTTATTAAATCAATTCTTATTTTTTTTTTCCTAGATCCACTAATAGTTTTGCACTGAGATTTGTGTCAACAGGGCCACCGCGTGAAGGCTATGCTCAGCCAACCATGTCCATCCCCAAGCCTTAAATATGACCCCTAGTGACCTCCCACTAGCAGTGTATATTCATATTTTTGTATGGGCCCCATGTCTGAATATAGTGCTTGCACGTGGTTATCACAACCTTAAATGTCCTGGCCCGGCCATTGAGAACCTATATTCTAAAATTCTTATGTTATCTTCCTAGATTCTGTCCTTGCCAAGTCAGCAGGGTATATTATTATAATTGTTTGGGTTCCATATCTCTACAGAATGTTTGCGAGGGGTTATCACATCCTTAAGAGTCCTGGCCCGGCCATTGAGAACCTATCTTATAAAGTTCTTATGTTATCTTCCAAAATTCTGTCCTAATCGAGCCATTGGGAACATATCTTTTAAATTTCTTATGTTTTCTTCCAAGATTCTATCTTGGTCCAACCATTTTGAACCTATCTTCAAAGGTTCTTATATTTTCTTCCTATATTCTGTCCTATCCCGGCTATTGAGAACTTATCTTTTAAAGTTCTTATGTTATCTTTCTAGACTTTTGTCCTGGTTATACCCAGTGAGAACCAATCTTCTAAAGAGCTTATGTTTTCCCCTATATGTGCTACTAGTTTTGTACTGAGATATGTGAAAATAGGGCCACCGCATGAAGGTTGTGCACAGCCAGCCCCGTCTGCCCCCTAGCCTCAAATCCACTCCCTAATATCCTTTAAATAGCATTGTTTACTCAAATATTGTTTTGGGTTCCATTCCACTAAATACTGTTTGCGTGCGGTTATAACCCCATTAAAAATCTTGGTCCGGTTATTAAAAACCTGTATTCTAAAATTCTTATTTTTTCTTCCTAGATTCTGTCCTGGTCCGGCCATTGAAGACCTCTTCTCTAAAGTTTTTATGGTTTCTTCCTAGATTATGTTCTGGTCCGGTCATTGAGAACCGATATTCTGAAGTTCTTATAATTTCTTCCTAAATTATCTCCTGGCCCTGCCATTGAGAACGTGTCTTCTAAAGTTCTTATGTTATCTTCCTATATTCTATCCTGGTTCGGCCGTGGAGAACCTATCTTCGAAAATTCTTATGTTTTTTTCCTAGGTTTTGTCCTAGTCCAGCCAGAGAGAACCTCTCTTCTGAAGTTCCTGTGTTTTCTCCTAGATGCAATGCGGGTTTAGCTGTGAGATAGGGCCACCACGTGAAGGTTGGGCAAAGCCAGCCCCGGGCACCCCTAGCCTCAAATCCATCCCCTATTATCTTCCCATTAGCAGCGTTTATTAGCAGTGTTTATAACAGCGTTATGTTTGTGTGTGTCCCATTACACTAAATAATAAAGTTCTTATGTTTTCTGCATAGATTCTGTCCTGGCCCAGCGTATATTTATATGTTGTTGTGGGTCCCATATATCTATAAAGTGTTTGGGCATGGTTATCGCAACCTTAAGAGTCCTATCCCGGCCATTGAGAACCGATCTTCTAAGGTTCTCATGTTATCTTCATAGATTCTGTCTTGGTCCGGCAATTGAGAATCTATCTTGAAAAGCTCGTGTGTTTTTTCCTAGATTTTGTCTTAGTCCAGCCAGTGAAAACCTATCTTCTGAAATTCTTGTGTTTTCTCCTAGACACCCTGCTGGTTTTGCACTGAGATGGGAAAACAGGGCCACCGCGTGAACTTTGCGCATAGCCAGCTCCTTCCACCCGTAGCCTCAAATCCGCCCCCTAATATCCTCCCATTAACAATGTTTATTCAAATGTTTGTCTGGGTCCCATACCACTAAATACTGCTTGCGCGAGGTTATGACCCCCTAGAAGTCCTGGCCCGTTCATTGAAAACCTGTATTCTAAATTTCTTGTGTTTTCTTCCTAGATTCTGTCCTGGTCCAGCCATTGAGAACCTATCTTCGAAAGTTTTTATATTTTATTTCTAGATTCTCTCCTGGTCCGGCCACTGAGAACCTATATTCTTAACTTCTGATGTTTTCTTCTAAGATTCTGTCCTAATCCAGCCATTGAGAACCTATATTCTAAAGTTCTTTCGTTTTCTTCATAGATTTTGTCCTGGTCCGGCCATTGAAAGCCTATCTTTTAAAGTTCTTATGTTTTATTCCTAGATTCTGTCCTGCTCTGGCCATTGAGAACATATCTCCTAGAGTTCTTATGGTTTCTTGTAAAAGCGCTATTAGTTGTGCACTGAGATTTATGAAAACAGGACAACCAGATGAAGGTTGTGCACAGACAGCCCCGTTCATCCCCTAGCCTCAAATCCGATCCCCTAATATTCTCCGAATAGCAGCGTATATTAATACTTTTGTGTGGGCCCCATATCCCTAAATAGTGCTTGCGCGCGGTTGATACACCCTTACAACTCCTGGCTCAGCCATTCGGAACCTATCTTCTAAACTTCTTATATTTTCTTCCAAGATTCTGTCCTGACACGCCATTGAGCACTTATCTTCTAAAGTTCTCATGTTATCTTCCTAGATTCTGCCCTGGTCCGGCCAATGAGAACCTATCTTCTAAGGTTCTTATATTTTATTCCAAGATTCTGTCCTGGCTTGGCCACTGAGAACTTGTTTTCTAAGTTCTTATGCTATCTTCCTAGATTCTATTCTGGTCCGGTCATTGTGTCCTGGACCGACTATTGAGAATCTATCTTCTAAAGTGCTTATGTTTTCTACTAGATCCAATGCTAGTTGTGCACTGAGATTTGTGAAAACAGGGCCACCACGTGAAGGTAATGCACAGCCAGCCCCGTCCACCCCTAGCCTTAAATATGACCCCCCTAGTATCCTTCCACTAGTTGGCCATTGACAACCTACTTTCTAAAGTTCTTATATTAACTTCCTAGATTAGAAAATATCCTCTAAGATTTCTGTGTTTTCTTCCTAGATTTTGTCCTGATCTGGCAATTGAGAACCTATCTTCAAAAGTTATTTTATTTTCTTCCTAGATTCTGTCAGGACTTGGGAATCTATCTTCTAAAGTCCATATGCTTTTTTCCTAGACTCTGTCCTGCTCCGGCAGTTGAGAACCTAGCTTCTAAAGTTTTTATGTTTTCTTTCTAGATCCTGTCCTGGTCCGGAAATTAAGAACCTATCTTCTAAGGTTATTATGTTTTTTTCCTTGATTACATCCTGATCCTGCCATTGATCCGTCCTAGCCGAGTGGTTAGCACTCCGGAATTGAAATCCTGAGGTCAAGGGTTCGAGTCCTGGTGTCGCTGGTTATTTCCTTTGGAACGGGGGCCAAAGGTGTGACCCTGTAAGCTCAGTCAGAGTCGACCCAGCTCTAAATGGGTACCTGGAGAAATCTGGGGGGAAAACACGAGAAGCGTCGGTTGATTTGCCCCCAACCACGCATTGCACTCCCGGCCGAAGGCATTGACTCAGGAGATCGGTACCTGCGCACCGAAGACTTTTGGTCAGCATGTGGAAAAGCTTTTTCTGCCATTGAGAAATTATTTACTAAATTTCTTGTGTTTTCTGCCTAGATTTTGTCTTGGTTCGGCAATTGAGACCCTATCTTCTAAAATCCTTACGTTTTCTCCGTAGATTCTCTTCTGGTCAAGCTATTGAGAACCTATCTTCTAAATTTCTCATGTTTTCTTCCTAGATTCTGTTCTGCTCTGGCCATTGAGAAACTAGAACTTCTGGAAGTTCTTATGTTTTTTTCAGAGTTTCTGTCCTGGTCTGGCCATTGAGAACCTATCTTCTAAAGTCCTTATGCTTTCTCTTAGAATCACTGCTAGTTGTGCACTGAGATTCGTGAAAAAAGATTCACCACGTAAAGGTTGTGCACAGCCAGCCGTAGCTTCACACACCTGTACACACCGTATTTTCAAATCCGACTTCCTTTTTTCCTTCCATTGGCGGTAAATATTCAAGTGGTTGTGCCGGTCCCATACAAGGCCATATACAAGGGGGGGGGGGGAGGGGTCTGAATATTGGATCCCCTCCCCCAATATATTTGTCCGATTCGTAAAAAACGCAAAAAATGAATATAAACCAATTTTGATACATTTTTCAAAGTTTTTTTTTCATCCCCCCCATGGTAAAAACGGTGAACACCGCCCTGATCCAGGACCTCTATATACTGCTTGCCTATGGTTATGATCCCCTTACGAGTCCTGGTCCGACCATTGAGAACCTACTTCTCTAAAGTTCTTTGGTTTTCTCACAGATCAGCTGCTAGTTATGCAATGACATTTGTAAAAACAAGGTCGCCATGTGACGGTTGTACCCAGCCAGCCCCGTCCATCCCCTAGCCTCAAATCCAACCCCCTATTCCCACTGACAACGTATATTCATTTGTTTGTGTGGGTTTCATGCCACTATATTCTGCTTGCGCGTGGTTATCACTCCTTTAATAGCCTTGACCCGGCCATTGAGAATCTGTCTTCTAAGTTCTTGCGTTTTCTTCTTAGATTCTATATTGGTTCGGCAATTGAGAGCCTATCTAGTAAAGTTCTTATGTTTTGTTCCTAGATTCCTTCCTGATCTGGACATTGTAAGCCTATTTTATAAAGTTCTTATGTTTTCTTCCTAGATTCTGCCCTGGTCAGACCATTGAGAACGAATCTTCTAAAGTTCTTATGTTTTCTTCCTGATCCAGCCATTGAGAACCTAAAGTTCTAGGAAGAACCTGTCTTCTAAATTTATTTTGTTTTATTCCTAGATTCTGTCCCGGTACGACAATTACGAACTTCTTCCTATACTCTGTCCTGGTTCGGCCATTGAGAACCTATATTCTTAAGTTCTTTTGTTTTCTTCCTAAATTCTGTCCTGATCCAGCCATTGAGAACCTATCTACCAAAAATCTTATGTTTTTTCCTAAATTCTGTCCTGGTCATTGAGAGCCTAGCCAGCGATCTCCGTCCACCTTTCTTGGTCCGGTCCGGCCATTGCGAGCCTACCTTCTAAAGTTCATGTGTTCCTAGACTCTGTCCTGGTTCGGCCATTGAGAGCCTGTTTTCTAAAGCTATGGTGTTTTCTTCCTAGATTCTGTCCTGACCCGGCCTCAAAATATTTTATCTTGATCTGGCAAATGAGAATCTATCTTCCAAAGACCTTATGTTTTCTTCCTAGATTCTGCCCAGGTCCAGCCATTTACAGCCTATCTTCCAATGTTCTTCTATTTTCTTCCTATGTTGTGTCCTGGTTTGGTCATAGAGAACCTATCTTCTAAAGTTCTTATGTTTTTTTCCTATATTCTGACCTCATCAGTTTTGATGCTTTTTCCCTAGAATCTGTCCTGGTCCGGCCATTTAGAACCTATCTTCTAAAGATCTTATGTTTTCTCCTAGATGTGCCGCTAGTCTAGCACTGAGATTTTTGAAAACAAGCCCACCACGTCAAGTTATGCACATCCAGCCCTGTCCAACCCCCAGTCTCAAATCCCATCCCCTAATATCCTCCCGCTGGTAAAGTATATTCGTTTGTTTGTATGGGTCCCACATTTATATATAGTGCTTGCGCGTAGTTATCACACACTTAAGAGTCCTGGCCCAGCCATTGAGAACCTATCTTCTAAAGTTCTTATGTTATCTTCCTAGATTCTGTCCTGGTCAAGCCATTGAGAATCTTTCTTCTAAAGTTCTTATACTTTCTTCCTAGACTCTGTCCTGGTCCGACCATTTTGAACCTACCTTCTAAGATTCTTGTGTGTTTCTTCCTAGATTCTGTCCTGGTCTGGGCATTGAGAACCTACCTTCTAAGCTCCTTATGTATTTTCCTAGATGCACTGCTAGTATTCCACTCAGATTTGTGAAAACAGAGCCGCCACTGAAAGGTTGTGCACTGCCAGCTCCGTCCATCCCTTGGACTCAAATCCACCCCCTAATATCCTCTCATTGGCAGCGTTTATTCATATGTTTGTGTGGGTCACACACCCCTAATGACTGCTTACACGTGGTTAGCACCCCATTACAAATCCTGGCCTGGCCATTGAGAGCCAATCTTATAAAGTTCTTATTTTTTCTTCCTAGATTCTGTCCTGTTCTGGCCATTGAGAACCTATCTTCTAAAGATCTTATGTTTTCTCCTAGATGTGCCGCTAGTCTAGCACTGAGATTTTTGAAAACAAGCCCACCACGTCAAGTTATGCACATCCAGCCCTGTCCAACCCCCAGTCTCAAATCCCATCCCCTAATATCCTCCCGCTGGTAAAGTATATTCGTTTGTTTGTATGGGTCCCACATTTATATATAGTGCTTGCGCGTAGTTATCACACACTTAAGAGTCCTGGCCCAGCCATTGAGAACCTATCTTCTAAAGTTCTTATGTTATCTTCCTAGATTCTGTCCTGGTCAAGCCATTGAGAATCTTTCTTCTAAAGTTCTTATACTTTCTTCCTAGACTCTGTCCTGGTCCGACCATTTTGAACCTACCTTCTAAGATTCTTGAGTTTTCTTCCTAGATTCTGTCCTGGTCTGGGCATTGAGAACCTACCTTCTAAGCTCCTTATGTATTTTCCTAGATGCACTGCTAGTATTCCACTCAGATTTGTGAAAACAGAGCCGCCACTTAAAGGTTGTGCACTGCCAGCTCCGTCCATCCCTTGGACTCAAATCCACCCCCTAATATCCTCTCATTGGCAGCGTTTATTCATATGTTTGTGTGGGTCACACACCTCTAATGACTGCTTACACGTGGTTAGCACCCCATTACAAATCCTGGCCTGGCCATTGAGAGCCAATCTTCTAAAGTTCTTATTTTTTCTTCCTAGATTCTGTCCTTTTCTGGCCTTTGAGAACCTAGCTTCTAAAGTTCTTATGTTTTATTTCCTTATTCTGTCCTGGTTCGGCCATTGAGAACTTATATTCTAAAGTTCTCATTTTTTCTTCCTATATTCTGTCCTGGTCTGACCCTTGAGAGCCTACTTTCTAAGGTTATTAAGTTTTCTTCCTAGATTCTGTCCTGGTCCGGCCATCAAACCTATCTTCTTAAGTTCTTATGTTGTCTTCCTAGATTATGTCCTGGTTCCGCCATTGAGAACCTATCTTCTAAAGTTCCTACGACTTTTCCTATATACGCTGCTAGTTGTGTACTGAGATTTGTGAGAACAGAGGAACCGCGTGAAGGCTGTGCACAGACGGCCCCTCCACCCCCTAGCCTCAAATCTGATCCCCTAATATCCTCCCACTAACAGTATATATTCATATGTTTGTGTGGGTTCCATGTCTCTATATAGTGCTTGCACGTGGTTATCATACCCTTAAGAGTCCTGGCCTGGCCATTGAAAACCAAATATTCTAAAGTTCTTATTTTTTCTTCCTAGATTCGGTCCTGTTCTGGCCTCTGAGAACCTAGCTTCTAAGGTTCTTATGTTTTATTTCCTGATTCTGTCCTTGTTTGGCTATTAAGAACTTATGTTCTAAAGTTGTCATGTTTTCTTCCTGTATTCTGTCCTGGTCTGGCCATTGAGATCCTATTTTCTTAAGTTATTATGTTCTCTTCCTAGTCTTCCTAGATTCTGTCCTGGTCTGGCAATTGAGAACCTATCTTCTAATGCTATTAATTTTTCTTCCTAGATTCTGTTTTGGTCCGGCCATCTAGAATCTATCTTCTAAAGTTCTTGTGTTTTCTTTGTAGAATCTTTCCTGGTCCGGGCATTGAGAACCTACCTTCTAAAGTATTTACGTTTTTGTCCTAACTCTGTTCTGGTCCGGCCACTGAGAACTGTCTAAAGTTCTTATGTTTTATTTCCAGATTTTGTTCTGGTCCGGCGATTGAGAACCTATCTTCTAATATTCTTATATTTTATTAAGTTTTTGTGTTTTATTCCTAGTTTGTGTCCTGATCCGGCAGTTGAGAACCTATCCAGCTCCACAGTGCCCACTAAAACTCGTTTAATCCCAATTTTATCACTGGTCATAAGAACACGTAAATACGAAAGCTTATACTTTGTATATAATAATTTAACTAAAAATTAATAACCGAATCCAAAAACCTGGAGAAAAAAGACATATTATTATACAAAAACAAAATGAAAGTATAAAAACTTATGTTTAGCTCACAAATGATAGAGCCCAGTAAACCCAGTATCTAAAACCCTTGATCTTCGAAAAGTAAATAGAAACACATGTAAGAATTAGCACTTGATTATCTTGGAAATAACAATATCAAAACATTAAGGCAAAGGAAATTTATGCTAGTTGTAAAATCAAAAGTAATCTTAACAAAAAAAAAAAAAAAAAAAAAAAAAAAAATACGGCGAAAAACTCAAACCAGCGCACAAAAAGTTAGACTACAAATGCAGAATATAGAAAAAACTTATTTTGTATCCGAAAATAACTAATGCAAGATTTTAAAACATACATACTGGCCGACAATATAGAACTTACTGGACCGAACTTCCAATCGGACATACCAGATTCAAAATTTTTAACAGAACAAGTAAAAATGAAACACATCACATGAAATTTCGACTAAACATAAAACTTACACGTGATAAAAGATAGACTGAAATATCATAACCAAAAGCTTAAATAGACACAAAATCCTAAGCCCCGAAAGTCCAAAACTTATTAAAATAAAATTGCATTTTAAGCCCCAAGCATAATTTTTGGCCCTAGTTGCTATGACATTAATACAATTGCAAACAATTATACCCACATATTCAAACTCAACCGACATACAAACATTTAAACAACAAAACTTATATACGTTTAAACAGACTAACCATATATACACAAACTAAATTTAACTTTTTTTAATCAAAAAAAAATTAAACCCAACAAACGAATTCTTAAGCCTACAGTCGTAGTTTCTCATAATTTCCCACTCCAGTCCCCTAAGTCTTTAGCCCACTGGAAAAAAAACCCGAAACGCCAATAAAATACATAGCATCTTAAAAACAAGAAGTTCATTCCTAAGCACTAAGATGTAAAGCTGAATCAAAATGTATAGACAAACTCTGGGTACAAAATCCTAGAGAAAGAAATGTTTAATTATTATTGCAAATAAAATGATAGAACTAGTTGAATAGAAACTTCTTAGGCACCCCTAAGGCAATCCACCTGTATTTTTGACCCCAGGAATAAAAATATATTGACCAAATCCAAGGCCGTACCAGTATTTTTTTTCCGGAGGGGGTTTTACTCAAAGATTTATTTTCGGGGGGGGGGGGTGCACAGAAAATGTCAAAAAACGCACACAAAATTTGTTTATATCCATTTTGTTACGTTTTTACGAGTCGAACAAACATTTTCGGGAGGGGGGGGAGGAGGGGGAGGGGGTTCAAACCCCCTAACCCCCCTCTGGGTACGGCATTGATCAATTCCGAAAACTAAAAAATAACTAACAAATACGCAAACCCAACTTACTTCAATCTGATAATAAATTCGTATACATAAATTTAACTTCCACTGGTTCAACAGCACCAGATAATTATACCTACCCATAAGGGGACCCCCCTCTACAAAAAAACTGTTAAAAATCCCAAAAAATGTATGGTGCACAAACAGAAAATTTGTGCTTACGACCCTTCCAAAACAGTATAACTTATGCACCTATAGGTAATCTTATAAATAATTTCTTGTGAAAAGCCTGAACACTTTTATCTGAACGCAATCCTTTGTTTACCGTAATTCGTATCCATCAATTTTCTTCTCTGGGAAAACTACTCGGCACTTTGCTTGTGAAATCCCTCTAGAAACTAATATGATACGCAAATTGTGCCTGTTTATATTCTTCATATGACGTCATTTTTTTTATGACGTCATCGACGAAAATACTATGACATCAGTAAAATTTTTTCGTTTTCATTCTGGTTTGTAACATTCTAATTATTTCATCATTTTAGGACTGCAACAGTGATAATTCAGACAATATCCGTTTTTCCGTTATCGTTTTTATTCTTTATTTCCTGTGAGCTGTTTCCAAAAACAAAACCCAATTCAAATTCATAGCTTAATATATTCTACTTTTAGACCCTTAGGCTAAATAATTACTGAGTTATATTTTGAGGACTTAGTTTGTGTAAGATCGTAAGGTCAAAACTGAAAATCTGACAGGCGAAACATCAAAACAGCATCAAGTTATTGTTTGCTGATATTACAGTTTAATAGGTATATCTACACACCACATCGAATATAAATGTTTTAAAAAGCTAGGCGTAACTACGGCAAATTACAGTGGCTCTTAATTTTCGTCCAAAAGGACTTTGAATATTTATAATCTTAGGTAGAACAATTTTGCATTGTAGCACAATTTGTAATTTTGTATAACAATTATGGTAGAACTAAGAAAAACAAATGTTTTCCCTTTGGATATCCCATTCCTAATGTTAGTGCTTTTATTAAATTCCTTTCAAAACCCTTGACTGTCCTTTTTAATGAGATTACTGAATCTGGTCAATTTCTGCAAATATTTAAACTGGGTTTATTAACCCGGTGTGACCCCCCCCCCCCCAGACACAATTGGAGCTCATACGACAACGTCTTTAACATGAAATGCCATGGTGGAAAAAAATACATTATGCCCACATCACTCTTTACTTAGACAAAGCTATTGCTCTATCTATGACTTTTGTCAGACCGTTATGTTTCTTTTTTTACATATTTCTTAATGTTTTTTTTTATATTTTTCTGGTATATATTCTCTGTATTTTAAATGTTTTCTGCATTTTCACTATATTTGAAGTCAATTTTACACTGTCCAGATCTATAGTTGTACACACATTTTCTTTTTTCATGTAAAACTTCAATAGGAAAACCCAAAATAATCACTCTTTATACCGAGAGACAGAAATTTCACGCCAAATTTTAAGACTTGAGCCCATACAATGACGGGACTAGTTTTAGTAGCCATCCGTAAACCTTAATGCACATACAATATTAGTTCACCCAAAGCAAAAATGTTGGCACGATATGCAAAAACTTAAAGACGAATCACAAAAAAGCAAACCCTACCGACCGCATTTGATTGAAAAGAAAAGTAAGAGTTCCCTTCTTAAGAGTCTGAAATGATCGGAGGGTAACAAGCCCCCCCCCCCTCTTGCACCCTTCTATCCCCAAATGTATCCAATCAAAATTTTGAGATAGCCATTTTGTTCGAAACAGTCCGAAAGTCAACAGATTATAACTCACGGCGTTGAAAAACCCCCAACATCTCCCGGGCAAGGGTTGTTACTCACGCAAGTTTCTCATTGATAACATACAAGGTTTTTTGTTAAGAAAAGAGGGAATTTTTAATTCTAGATCTCATGGATGCGCTTCCAGTTGTGCACTGAGATTTGCGAAAACAGGGCCACTCTGTGAAGGTTGTGCACAGCCAGTCCCATGAAGGCTGCCATAAAATAATAAAGGCAGCTAGGTAACACTGTTTCAGTTGAAATGACTTAAGATTTGTTTTAATATGAAGTAAAAAAGGATTTATTTAAATCAAAACATAGCCTGCGATTAAACTTCATAGAATTGAACTCTATCATAGTTTTTGCTATTAACATGCTTTTGACAATAGAAAACTAATGGTCATTAAGGCCACAAGGCTTAAAAGTTGTGTTATCTATTTGTTATTTTTTCCCAAAAACTCCTTATATTCAAAAATCGGCTTCTTTTGATGGAAATTGAAAGGTCTCGTTTCCATTTCAGAGTAAAAATGATCAGACAGCAACAAGCCCCCCCCCTTTTCCTTACACATTTTTCCCTCAACTGAACCTGATCAAAAACTTGAGATAGCTATTTTGTTCGAAGTAGTTCAAAATGAATGGCCTTTAAAATAATCCATTTTGAAGCATATATTTAAATGTGTGTGTGAGGCCCATAGCTGCCTTCAAATAATGAAGGCAGCTAGGCTATGATGTTTCAATTGAAATTAATTGTATGTATTTATTTATTGTTTCCCCAAACCCTCCACATTTTCCAAATACGGCTCATTTGATTAGAAATTGAAAGGCCACGTTCTCTTTTAAGAGTCAAAAATGACAAGAGGGCAATCAGCTTTCCGCCCACTTACACCTTTTTCCCTTAAATGGACCCATCAAAAGTTTAAGATGGCTATTTTGTTCAAAAAGACGGAAGGCAAAATAAGTATGTTTCTGGGGTTGACAACCCCCCAGACACTGGGATAAGGGTTACAAGTTCTGCCATAATCTAGAGATTTACCGATATGACAGTTTGACATGTATATCTACACAACACATCGAATGTAAATTTTTAAAAAAGCTTCGCGGAACGTGCTACGGCAAATTGTAGTGACTCTTAGCTTCTGTCCGAAACGGACTTTGTGTATTTATTAATAAAAAAAACTTGTTTCACAAAATAAGTTTTTCAAAGAAAAGTAAAGAACTCCCTTAAACCCAAAATGAGCAAAGATAAAATCAAATAATCTACCAAGCATGAAACTATCATAAATCAGCATCGATAAATAAATGAAACCTAAAACGAACAGAAATTACAATAAATAACCGAGTCAAACTCAAAACGAGCAGAAATTAGCATGAATAGGGCTCAAAACTCCTATGCCTATCTAATGCCACAACATAATTTGTACTTTACTGAAAGAATATATATGTTTTTACCTTTATAACTTTAATAAATCAAATAATATTAACCTTTTGATTATTAAATATCAGTATGTGTATATTAAACTGACAATGCTCATTCATTTGTATTTTTTTCAGTAAAGTGCAAAATATGTTCTGGCCTTGGGAAGGCATAGGGGTTTTAAACCCTACTCATGTTAATTTCTGCTCGTTTTATTTTGACTCCGTTATTTATTGTAATTTCTGTTCGTTTTGGGTTTCATTCATTTATTGATCCTGATTTGTGGTAGTTTCACGCTTCGTAGATTATTTGATTTTATTTTGGCTGATTTCTGGTTTAATGGAGTTCTTTACTTTTCTTTGAAAAACTTATTTTGTGGAAAAGTTTTTTTTTAATTAATTTCTGTTCGTTTTATATTGACATAGTCTTTTTAGGGAAAAAGAAAATAATAATTCAAATATTTTCGTTTTTTTAAGACTTTATAGTTTGGCCTGCTATTTGTATGCTGGAGAAAATTTTTAGCAATTTTTAACAACATAAACCCTTTTAAAAATCTGGACACAAATAGTAGTGTTTAGTTTAGTTTCATACCTCCTCTAGTTGACCTGAAATGGAAAACTTGATACCATTCGCAAAAAAATCTGTTTACTTTCTTTGATAGCTTGGATACTCTTACGCTATTTTGATTTGGTTAAATTTTAAGAGCAGAAGTAGCCCCGAAAGATTGAACATAATACCCTCAGTTCTTCTTGGGATACTGCTGAGATGCCTTATTGGGAATTAGAATTAACACAGTGCATTTTGATTTAATCTTAAGGCAACATTTAGTTTTTAAACATATTGGGCAAATAGGATGGTGGTCATGGGAGGGGGACTAGTTTCCCTCCTGTCACTTTCGGCTATTAAAAAGGGCATTAGCCCTGTGTCTGTTCAATCGAGTGAGCCCTTTTCGAAGTTGCTGCGAAAGCTCCTTCGATACGAAGTGTCCTGATCTAAAAAAAAAAAATAAATAATAATACATTGTACCCACATCGCTCTGTACTATAAAAATTTTAAGCCTTCCAATCACTTTCGACAATTAAAAAGGACACTAGCCCTTTCAATTTCCAATTGAAGGATACCTTTTTGAGTTTCTACGACAACGCTTTCTATAAACACCTTGTGTGCCCCAAGGGCATAAATTACAACCCTTACCCTGAGGGCTGTGAGGGGGTTGTCATCCCCAAAGACCTAATTTCCAGAACTTTCAACTACGTGAAACAAAATGGCTATCTCAAAATTTTGATTGGATGTGTTTGGGGAAATGGTGGACGTGAGAGGGGTATTGGTTTCTTACCAATCACTTTCAACTATTAAAAAAGGCATTAGCCCTTTCAATTGCCAATCGATTGAGCCCTTTTGAAGTTTCTACGACAACGATTTCAATAAAAACCTTATATGCCCCCAGGCATAACTTACAACCCTTGCCCCGAGGGCTGGAGGGGGGGGGGGTTATAATCCTTAAAGACATAATTTCTAGACCTTTCAACTAATTTGAACAAAATCGTTATTTCAAAATTTTGATTGGATGTGCTTGGGGAAATGGGGAGCGTGAGAGGGGGGGGGGTTACTTGCCCTCCAATTACTTTTTACTATTAAAAAGGGTAATAGCCGTTTCAATTTCCAATCGAATGATTTCTTTTTGAATTTTCTCCGACAACGCTTTCTTAAAAAAAAAAAAAATCTTATATGCCCCCCAGGACAAAACTTACAAACCTTGCCCTGAGGGCTGTGGGGGAGTGTCGTCATTAAAAACATTATTTCCGGACTTTTTAACTACGACGAAACAAATGGCTATCTCAAAATTTTGATTGGATGTGTTTGGGGAAATTGTGGGTGTGAGAGAGGATTTAGTTATCCTCCAATCACTTTCGGTTATTAAAAAAGGCACAAGCCCTTCTAATTTCCAATCGAATGAACCCTTTTTGAAGTTTCTACAACTGCACTATCTATAAAAATCTTATATGCCCCCAGCACATAAACTAAAACCCTTGCCCCGAGGGCTCTGAGGGGATTATCATCCTCAAAGACCTTATTTCTAAAACTTTTTACTACGTTGAACAAAATGGCTATCTCAAAATTTTTTTTGGATGTGTTTGGGGACGAAGTGGGTGTGAGAGGGGGGTTAGTTGCCCTCCAATCACTTTCGACTATTAAAAAGGGCACTAGCCCTTTGAATTTCCAGTCGAATGAGCCCTTTTTCAAGTTTCTACGACAAAGCTTTCAATAAGAACCTTATAGGCCCCACGGGCATAACTTGAAACTCTTAACCTGAGGGCTCTGGGAGGAGCTTCATCCTCAACGATAAAATTTTTGGACCTTTCAACTACTTTGAGCAAAATGGCTATCTCAAAATTTTGATTGGGTGTGTTTGGATAAATCGTGGGCGTAGAAGGGGTGCTAGTTGCCTTCCAATCCCTTATGACTATTAAGAAGGGCACTAGCCATTTCAATTTCCAATCCAAAGAACCCTTTTTAAAGTTTCTATGACAACACTTTCTATAAAAACCTTATATGCCCCCATGGCATAACTTACAACCCTTACCCTGAGGGCTGTCGGGGGATTGTCATCCTCAAGGACTTAATTTTCAGACTTTTCAATTACGTTGAACAAAATGGCTATCTCAAAATTTTGATTGGATGTGTTTGGGGAAAAGCTTCTACGACAAAACTTTCTATAAAAACCTTATATGCCCCAAGGGCATAACTTACAACACTTGCCCTGACGGCTGTGGAGGAGTGTCCTTCTCAAAAACATAATTTTTGTTAATAAACATAGTTATAGGAGTGTCCCCCCCTATAACTCACAGGCTGACAAACCCCAAACAGCCCCAGGCAAGGGTTGTCCCTTATCCAAGCTTACCATCGATTAAACAGTTTTGTTAATAAAAAGTATAAATGTTTTTACTTTTATAACTTTAATAAATCAAATAATATTAACATTTTGATTACTAAATATCAGTATATGCATATTAAACTGACAATGCACATTCATTTGTATTTTTTTTTCAGTAAAGTTTATATTCTGGCCTTGGGAAGGCATTGGGGTTTTGAGCCCAACTTATTTTAATTTCTGCTCGTTTTGAGTTTGACTCGGTTATTTATTGTAATGTCTGTTCGTCTTGGGTTTAATTTATTTATCGATGCTCATTTGTGGTAGTTTCACGCTAGGTAGATTATTTGATTTTATTTTTGCTCATTTTTTATTTAATGGAGTTCTTTACTTTTCTTTGAAAAACCTATTTTGTGAAAAAAGTTTTTTTTAATTAATTTCTGTTGGTTTTATATTGACATAGTCTTTTCAGGGAAAAATGAAATAATACTTTAAATCTTTTCGTTTTTTAAGACTTTATAGTTTGGCTTGCAATTTGTATGCTGGAGAAAGATTTTCAGCAATTTTTAACAACATACACCCTTTTAAAATCTGGACACACATAGTAGTGTTTAATTTAGTTTCATACCTCCTCTAGTTAACCTGAAATGGAAAACTTGATATCACTCGCAAAAATATCTGTTTACTTTCTTTTATAGCTTGGATAGACTTACGCTATTTTGATTTAGTTAAATTTTAAGAGCAGAAGTAGCCCCGACAGTTTGAACATAATACCCTCAGTCGTTCTTGGGATGCTGCTGAGATGCCTTATTGGGAATTAGCTTTAACACAGTGCATTTTGAATTAATCTCAAGGCAAAATTTAGTTTTTAAACATAATGGAAAAATGGGATGGTGGGAGTGGAAGGGGGATTAGTTGCCTTCCAATCACTTTCGACTATTAAAAAGGGCTTCAGCCCTTTCGATTTTTAATCGAATGAGCCCTTTTCAAAGGTCCTACGACAACTCCTTCGATACGAAGTGCCCTGGTCTATAAAAAAAAAAAAAAACATCATACCCACATCAATCTTTACTATAAAAATTTCAAGCCTTCCAATCACTTTCGACTATTAAAAAGGGCACTAGGTCTTTTGATTTCCAATCGAATGAGCCCTTTTTGAGTTTCTACGACAACGCTTTCTAACAGCACCTTATATGTCCCCAGGGCATAAATTACAACCCTTATCCTAAGGGCTGTTAGGGTGGCTGTCATTCTCTAAGAGACCTAATTTCCAGAACTTTCAACTACGTTAAACAAAATGGCTATCTCAAAATTTTGATTGGATGTGTTTGGGGAAATGGTGGGCGTGAGAGGGGCATTAGTTGCTCTCCAATCACTTTCAACTATTAAAAAAGGCACTAGCCCTTTCAATTTCCAATCAAATGAGCCCTTTTGAAGCTTCTACGACAATGCTTTCAAAAAAAAAACCTTATATTCCCCCAGGGTATAACTTACAACCCTTGCCGTGCGGGCGGGGGGGGGGGGTGTTGTCATCCTGAAAGACCTAATTTCCAAAACTTTCTACTAGATTGAACAAAATGGATATCTGAAAATTTTGACTGGATGTGTTTGGGGGAATGGTGGGCGTGAGAGGGGGGTTAGTTACCCTCCAATCACTTTCGACTATTAAAAAGGGCATCAACCTTCTATTTTCAATTGAATGAGCCCATTTCGAAGTTCCTACGACAACTCCTTCGATACGTATGGTTATCACCTATAGAAGTTTGTTTAACTTTGCCGAAGATCAAACTTCATGGAGTTAAACTTGGTCAAGTTTTTGCTATTGCTAAGTTTTAGAAAATAGAATAATAAAGACCATAAGGCTTCAATACTTTATTGTTTATTTATTATTTTCTAAAAAAATTTCTTATTTTCAAAAAAACGACTCATTTCATTAGAAATTAAAAGTTTTCATTCCCTTTTACGAGTCGCAAGGGATCAGAGGACAACCAGCCCCTACCCACACTCTTTCACCTTTTTGCCTCAAATGGAGCCGATCACAGGGCAAAAATTGATAACATATAACTTTTGTAATTGAAGAAAAATGGCATGTTTGATCTGGGATCTCCTGGATGTGCTGCTAGTTGTGCACTAAGATTTGTGAAAACAGTGCCACCGCATGAAGGTTGTGCTCAGCCAGCTCCGTCCACCCCCTAGTATGAAATCTGACCCCCTAATATCTTACCACTACCAGCGTATGTGTAAATATGTCAGTGTGGACCCCATAGCTCTATATGCTGCTTGCGCATGGTTAACACCTATATACGTTTGTTTAATTTATTGTCACTTATTCTTTCTGGTCATGGAATGAAGGCAGCCTTCAAATAATGAAGGCAGTTCGTCTACAGTAGTTCTATTGAACTTAATTAGGATTTGTTTTAATATGAAGTAAAAACAAAGAATTCAGTTTAACCAAAATATAGCCTGTGATCAAACTTCATAGAGTCAAATTTCATACTGACAAACATCAACTTCATACATTCAACTTCATACTAAGTTTTAGACGATAGAAAAGTAAAGGCTATAAAGGCCGTAAGGCTTCAATGTTTTTATTTATTTTTTCCTCAAAACTCCTCATTTTCCGAAAAAGGCTAATTCTATTCAAAATTAAAAGGTCTCGTTCCCTTTTAAGAGTAAAAAATAAAAGGGGGCAACCCGCCTCCCCATATCTTTTTCCCTCACATAGAATTAAGAAAAGAGGGCCTATTTGATTCTGGATCTCTTGGATGTGCTGCTAGTTGTGCACTGATATTTGTGAAAACAGGGCCACCGTTTGAAGGTTGTGCACAGCCAGCCCCGTCCTCCACCTAGAATAAATCCCGACCCCCTAATATCTTCCCACTGGCAGCGCATGTGCATTTGTGTGTGAGGATCCCATTACTCCATAATCTGCTTGTGCATTGTTATGAGCTATGTAAGTTTGAGTAGTGTAGCTATAACGATAGAGAGCGGGTAGGTAGCAAATTACTGTATCAATGAAAGGTAGCGGCCAGGTGGGACTTTACTGTGTTAATCTAAGGTAGCAGACAGATTTGACATTACTGTATCAATTAAAGAGAGAAGACAGGTATATGGATGTTTTATGTTTATGGATGTTTTAGATTTATGGATTTTTATTGTTCATTGTACTGGTGTTAAATATCATGTTTTCTGTTAAAAGTCATGACTGTTTTAATGCATTGATGGTTTTTTTTCCTGGTATTGTTATATGGTTGGTGTTCTATTTAATGTTTTTTTTTGTATGGATGTTTTATTGTATGGATATATGGTTTTTAATATATGGTTGAATATGTGTGTTAATATATGATTGATTATACGTATTATTATATGGTTGGTGTTTTATTTAATGTTTTTGTGTGAAGGTTTTATTGTATGCATATACGGTTTTTTTAAATCATCATTCCAACGGGGCTTTCCCCTTGCATTCCAACGGGGCAGTATGGTTGGTGTTTTATTTAATGTTTTTTGTATACATGTTTTATTGCCCCTGCATTCCAACGGGGGAGTATGGTTGATGTTTTATTTAATGTTTCATTTTATATGAATGTTTTATTGCATGGATATATGGATTTTTATTTTAATAGTTTTTTATTGATGTCATTTTATTTTACTCTAATGATGTTATTTTTCTTTTCCAATGATACGATTTTTTACATTCTAAGTATTTTCCCATTGATTTTTATGAGATTTGTGTTTGATGTAGGAATTGAACATGAGACCAGTGATTTCTTAAGGTAATTTCTTAAGAAGGACACGTTAATCGACTGAACCAACAAGCCATTGAACATATTATGATTTTAGAAATACATCCAATGTATTGTTTCTGGGAAATTGCCCAACTGATGTTAAGCGTCACAATATCGTAACAAGTTCATTCCATTGAACTGGAACAAGTTCAAGTACATTCGATTTATCAATTGGATTTTTGATAGGTGTTAAAAATGACCTGTTTCGGGGCATTTTTATGGCATCATCGTGAGAATATGCACACCACTTTGATTTGAGATGCATACTAAACAGACAATTTCATCTGATGCTTGGGCCCCAAGTCCTTTCCCTATCCCTCAATCCTATCCCTAAACCCCTCCCTCCCTCAACCCCCTCCAGTCTTCCCCCTCCTCAACCCCCCCCCCCCCAATTTTTTTTTGTTTTTTTCAACTTTTTGTACAGCTCTTAGAATGACATGTAACATACTTAAAACATAAAAAAATCACATTTAATATGTTGTAAATTCAAAATGAGAATGATAGAGAAATGCTAGTCGTGACTTTTACTATTAGAAAACTATTGTTTGTAGTAGCACTTTTTTTTAACTAATTTTTGTTTTTGGACTTCGAAATTATTAAACTTTTTTTTAACATGATATTTTTTTCAAATTTTTTTTAAACATCTATTAGAATGACATGAAACATACTTAAAATACGAAAAATTCATATTTAATTGGAATAAGCAAACACCCGCCCAGACACACAGGCATAAAGAGTGAGAGAGACAAAAACACATACAAATACGTAGATTCAGACACACAAAACAAGAAAGAAATTCATTTGTAATAAGCAAACACCCGCCCAGAGACACAGGTAAAAAGAGTGAGACACAAAAACACATACAAATACGTATATTCAGACACACAAACCGAGAAAGACATGCATTGGAATAAGCAAACACCCGCCCAGACACAGATAAAAGAGTGAGAGAGACAAAAACACATACAAATACGTAGATTCAGACACACAAATCAAGAAAGACATGCATTGGAATGAGCAAACACCCGCCCAGACACACAGTCAAAAAGAGAAAGAGAGAGAGAAACACATACAAATACGTAGATTCAGACACACAAGCCGAGAAAGACATGCATGGAAATAAGCAAACACCCGCCCAGACACACAGGCAAAAAGAGTGAGAGAGACAAAAACACATACAAATACGTAGATTCAGACACACAAACCGAGAAAGACATGCATTGGAATAAGCAAACACCCGCCCAGACACGCAGGCAAAAAGAGTCAGAGAGAAAAAAACACATACAAATACGTAGATTCAGACACACAAACCAAGAAAGACATGCATTGGAATAAGAAACAGCTGCCCAGACATACAGGCAAGAAGAGTGAGAAAGACAAAAACACATACAAATACGTAGATTCAGACGCAAAATCCGAAAAAGACATGCATTGGAATAAGTAAACCCCTGCCCAGACACACAGGCAAAAACAGTGAGAGAGACAAAAACACATACAAATACGTAGATTCAAACACACAAACCGAGAAAGACATGCTTTGGAATAAAAAAAACTCGCCAACACATACAGGCAAAATGAGTGAGAAAGACAAAAACACATAAAAATTCATAGATTCAGACAAACAAACCGAGATAGACTGTATTGGATTAATCCAAAACCCGCTCAGAAAGAAAGGCAAAAAATAGAGAGAGAGACAAAAACACATACATATACGCAAATCCAAAAGCTTAAACAAAGCGACACATGTATTGGAATAAGAGAACAACCACCCAGACACACATGCAGACTGAGTAAATGAAATAAAAACACATACAAATACGTAGATTTAGACACAAAAACCGAGAAAGACAAGCATTGGAATAAGCAAAGACCCACCCAGACACTCAGGCAAAAAGAGTGAGAGAGACTAAAACACATACAAATACGTAGATTCAAACACACAAACCGAGAAAGACATGCATTGGAACAAACAAACACCCGCCTAGACACACAAGCAAAAAGAGTGAGAGAGACAAAAACACATACAAATACGTGTAATAGAGACAAAACACATACAAATACGTAGATTCAGACACACAAACCAACAAAGACATGTATTGGAATAAGCAAACACCCGCCCAGACACACAGGCAAAAAGAGTGAGTGAGACAAAAACCGAGACAAATAAGTATATTCAGACACACAAACCGAGAAAGAAATGCATTTGGAATAATCAAACACCCGCCAAGACACACAGATAAAAAGAGTGAGAGAGACAAAAAGACATACAAATACATAGATTCAGACACAGAAACCGAAAAAGACATGCATTGTAATAAGCAAACACCTGTCCAGACATACAGGCAAAAAGAGTGATAAAGACAAAAACACATACAAATACGTAGATTCAGACACACAAACTGAGAAAGACATGCATTGGAATAAGCAAACACCAGCCCAGACACACAGGCAAAAAGGCTAAGAGAGACAAAACCACATACAAATACGTAGATTCAGACACACAAACCGAGAGAGACATGCATTGGAATGAGCAAACACCCACCCAGACACACAGGCAAAAAGAGTGAGAGAGACAAAAACACATACATTTACATAGTTTCAGAAACACAAACCGAGAAAGAGATGCATTAGAATAAGCAAATACCCGCCCAGACACACAGGTAAAAAGAGTGAGAGAGACGAAACGACATAAAAATGCGTAGATTCAGACACACAAACCGAAAAAGACATGTATTGGAATAAGCAAACACCAGACCAGACACATAAGCAAAAAGAGTGAGAGAGACAAAAACACATATAAATACGTGTGAGAGAGACAAAAACACATACAAATACGTAGATTCAGACACACAAACCGAGAAAGACATGCATTGGAATACGAAAACACCCGCCCAGACACACAGGAAAAAAGAGTGAGAGAGACAAAAACACATACAAATACTTAGAATCAGACACACAAACCGAGAAAGACATGCATTGGAATAAGCAAACACCCGCACAGGGACACAGACAAAAAGAGTAAGAGAGACAAAAACACATACAAATACGTAGATTCAGACAGACAAACCGAGAAGACATGCATTGGAATAAGCAAACATCCGCCCAGACACACAAACAAAAAGAGTGAGAGAGACAAAAACAGATACAAATACGTAGATTCAGACACACAAACCGACAAAGACATGCATTGGAATAAGCAAACACCCGCTCAAACACACAAGCAAAAGAGTAAGAGAGACAAAAACACATACAAATACGTAGATTCGAACACAAAAACCGAGAAAGACATGCATTGAAATAAGCGAACACCCGCCCAGACACACAAGCAAAAAGAGAGAGAGCGACAAAAACACATACAACTATGTAGATTCAGACACACAAACCGAAAGAGACATGCATTGAAATAAGCAAACACCCTTCAAGACACACAGGAAAAAACAGTGTGACAGACAAAAACACATACAAACACGTAGATTCAGACATACAAACCGAGAAAGACATGCATTGGAATAAGCAAACACCCGCCCAGACACACAGGCAAAAAGAGTGAGAGAGACAAAAACACATACATTTACGTAGATTCAGACACACAAACCGAGAAAGACATGCATTGGAAAAAGCAAACAGCCACCAAGACACACAGGCAAAAAGAGTGAGAGAGACAAAAACACATACAAATGGGTAGATTCAGACACACAAACCGAAAAAGACATGCATTGGAATTAGCAAACACCTGACCAGACACACAAGCAAAAAGAATGAGAGAGACAAAAACACATACAAATACGTGTGAGAGAGACAAAACACATACAAATACGTAGATTCAGACACACAAACCGAGAAAGACATGCATTAGAATAAGTAAACACCCGCCCAGACACACAGGCAAAAAGAGTGAGAGAGACAAACACACATACAAATACGTCGATTCGGACAAAAAAACAGAGGAAGACTTGGATTTGAATAAGCAAACACCCGCCCAGACACACAGGCAGAAAGAGTGAGAGAGACAAAAATACATACAAACACGTAGATTCACAAACCGAAAAAGACATGCATTGGAATTAGCAAACACCTGACCAGACACATAAGCAAAAAGAATGAGAGGGACAAAAACACATACAAATACGTGTGAGAGAGACAATACACATACAAATACGTAGATTCAGACACACAAACCGTGAAAGACACGCATTTGAATAAGCAAACGCCCGCCCAAACACACAGGCAAAAAGAGTGAGAGAGACCAAAACACATACAAATACGTAGATTCAGACACACAAACTGAGAAAGAAATGCATTGGAATAGTGTTTCTTGTCTTTTTTTCAATGACCGATTTTCTAAGTATTAAGTACTATTGTTAGGTTAATATAGCGTTTCATTTAAATGTTTTATTATAACCGCTTATCAAAGTTTATGTTATTTGTGCCGTTTTATGTTATTTTACTATGTTCATGGTTTTATATTTGGATTTAAAATACACTTCTCTATCTATCCAACAAACATGCAGAATAATTGTACCAAACACATTTGGCATGCAGACCCACGATACTTTACCCCCTCCCCCCCTAATATGCAACTCTATAGCCCAAAATTATTTCTAAAGTAACGGAAAAAACTAGTGTGTTCTCGAATTTTACACAGCGTAAACTTGAGTGAGTGGCGCATAATACACAAGTACCGAAATTCGTTCCCCCTACGGAAATAAAAAAAAATAAAACTCAAGTAAAATGCTCAAATTTGGAAGGCCTTAATTTCCACGAGGGGGTATTTTCCCGGGGGTATTTACCGGGGAGGTATTTTCAGGGGGGGGGGGGGTATTTCCTGCGGGGGTATTTTACAGGTGGGTATTTTCCGTAGGGGGGAGGGTATTTTCCAGGGCGGTAATTGCCGGAGGGGGAGGGGGTAAACGCTTAGAACCACAAAGCTTATCCTTAACATACACAACAGCAAACCCATATGCAGTTTTTTAAAACGACGTACAAAACCCAAAACTCAATATCCATGACGCAACACCTCCATCACGAGGTTAAAGAACACTCACAAAAATTAAAATATATATATATAAAAAAATTCAAATGCAAAACTTACATTCATACACAAACTTAAACAACAACTATGATGAGCCCCAAAAGCAAAAAGTAAAACCCCATGTTCGTGGTATTTCGCTACCAGTGTTATACCGGTAGGCCACGATACCACCAGTATTATAGTGGTAAGCTAAAATGCCCAATATTAGCGTGGAAATGTACGGGTGTCACCACTTATTGGAGGGGAAAACCCCGGCCCCAAATTATAATGTGATGCCCTCGTCTACCACACCGGTTCTGCAAATATCGGGTTTGGTACTACCGTATTTACAGTACACCCTGTCGCAGGGTATGATAACGCGATCGAGTTGTCAAATAGCCACTTTCTAAAGCCAAATGTACCCGCCCTTGGGTTACCACTAGAAATCTGTAACTCTCTCCTTGGAGGTAACAAACCCCCTTGTCAATATAATAATGACGGTATCTCGTAACTCTATTCCTACCCTGCCTGGGTTCCGGGAAAACTAGTACACAGTTTATAGAAAATACCTTACTTGTATTCTTCCAAACGGTCACATATAACAACCAAAACATATGCTTCCCCGAACGGGATCTAAATGCAGACTAACTCAAAAATAGTATTCTTTACAGCAACTGTTCATAGGGGTGGACCTTCGCTTGGCCCAGCCAATCCTCTAAATCCCCACTCAAAACCAATTCTACTTTCTTAGCTTTATTATTCAATGACTTTAACCAGGAAGTTCAAAATAGAATTTAGTTCAAAGCTTACTTATTGCAAAACCACTATAGCTTAGCAACGAGACTTTTAAATTGTCATTGAAAATTATACTATAGGCAAATCTAAGCAAATGTAATTACGGAACGCAACAGGGTCATTTATCTGACAAGAAAAAAAACAGGGGTAGAACCCCAACACCTCCCCTCGCAAGATAAACCACCCACGCACTACCTTGATCCCCCCTTGCAAACATAAACACATAACTTCAACTTTACAAAATCCATTTGCCTTCTCTCTTCCAGCAGTGTCTGTGTTACTACTTCCACCGCTTGGCTCTGGATCGATCGTCATCAACACGTCTCTATTGTAGGACCACCATGGTCTAGATCATATAGAATCCGCATTAGGTTTTGAAAGTTGAAGTCCCCAATATTCGTAGAACATGATTGTGCGCAGCACAATCAAAAACAAAAATTTTCTCGGTCTCACGAATTTACATTTGAGAGGAGCAGAGAATCAGTTTCTGGCACATATGATGATGCCATCCATCATGAATAATTGACTGCACTAGCCTCTTAATTTCCATCTGTGGAAACAACCCCACATCTCAATAAAAAAGTAAATTGCCCCTTGGCATACTTTCAAATAATCTAAGGCCGAAAATGCAAAGGCCTGTGAAAACGATAAAGGTACTGAGAATTAAATAAAATTTTGAGCGAACCATGAATCGCCTTTTTTCTGGATTCCCTCCCCTGGGATAATCAGATGCAGAATATGCGTTGTTGCTAACTAAAGATGAAACTTAGATACATCTCCCACTGAATAAAATTTGCCAGAAATAATTGTCGATTCCCATGAAGAATAACAGCTATGAATAGGGTTACTGGGCAAAGGCTTGGGTGAAGTATGAAGTGACTGGGAGAGAGTATCCCCCAAGGACTCTAGATCAGAGAGGCTAATTCTCGGTAAAGGGGTCACAACTTGTCCGCCAGTTGTGCATTGAGGAAAAGGGCTATCTTTCGCGACTTCCCGCAAGGGATCTTCCCCAAGGGATTCCTCCCCCTCATAAAGGATCGACATATCTTTTGAATTGATACTACTAATCTCAGATTCCTTTCCAAGTTTTTCCAATCCAACTCGACATTCAATATCTCCCAACTTTCCCCCAAACTGGTATAAGTCGTTCATCTTTATTTTGTATTCATCTTGAATTTTTCCCCATGGGCCTTTGACCTCTTCCCCCCCCCTATTATTTATGGTATCACGGCACAGCCCATCCAAAATTTTATTTTTCTCCATATTATTCATGTTATAAAGGCACAGCCCATCCAAAAAATTTTTATTCTTCGCCACTGCAGGCTGAATCTCCAAATTTTGTCTCTTTTTTGCATTGATTTGTTCTTTTTCCCTTTTCTCAATTTTGTCATTCGCGCAAAATAATAAATCATCGTTAACTCTAATTTGGACTCCAGTGTCCACCATCTTTGACTGTATTGCTTCATTGTAGCTCCGTTTAATATCTCTCTTCTCTCGTTTACTTCTCTTTACTTCTACCGAAGAAACAAATATTTCGTCATCAAATGGGAACTGAATTCTGACATTTGGTTTTTCAGATTGTACTAAAATTTCTCAATTTTTACCAGGAAAAGCGCGTACAATAAATTTCGTCTCCTTTTCTCACTGGTACAATCAGTGTTTCATTTTGGCAAATTTTTTTCGGCGTCTGGCACTCGTTAAAGGTGTTCTCAAGTTTTCCATTTTCTGGAAATTCTCCCGAAAAATCATTTTCGCGCGTCTTATTTTCAATATTATCTTGTCTTTTTACTTCTGCATCCAACTTCTGCGGATTATCAATATTGTTAACACGCCTATCGATTAATTCGTCTTTCCGAAAGGCCGACGCAACCTCCAAATTTGTTTTATGGGATGGTCCACCTCCCCGCCTTGTCAACGAAGTAGCATGATTTTCCGTTTTAGTGTAATTTTGTAATTTTCCCACTGTTAAAGAAGTCGCTTTTAACAATAGGAGATTTCCGATATCACCAAAGTCTCCTCCTACTAAAACATTCACTACTAGAGTAGGTACTAAGCCTACTTTTATCGTTTTTCTTTGGATTGTACCGTCGTTATTTTCAACTTCTATTCAAACCCACCCAGACGGGCATGGGTGCTTATATCCATAATAACGTAATGTTGTAATCTTATTTTTATGGTCTATCTTCGTTTTATTAATTAGGTCAGTTCGCACATAGATTTGGTCACTGGCTGAGTCAATTACCATTTCGGTCAATTTCCTGTTTAATTTGCCTTCTATTTTATGTGTTTCACGATCTCGTCAATATTTCCTTCATTATGGGCTATAGCCCAATTTGTTCTTTTATAGGTTACTTTCTCATCTTTATTGTGGCATTTTTCAGAAAAAGGCTCTGAGGAATCACATTTTACCGGATTATCAATATTTTGAGTATCAAGCATTTCTTTTTTCTGACAGGGTGGTGCAGCCTCCGAATTTGTTTTATGGGCCGGTCCACCTCCTCCCGTACTCAACGAAGTTGTGTATTTTCTCGTAAAAGTGTTTAATGTTTGGTAATTTTCGTTTTATCCCAATTGATCATTAGACAAATTATCATTGCTATCCGACGGCCTATAAGTAACTTGTGATAAAACGTCACTTTGAGAATTTCCCCAACGAGTTTTCATTAGTCTGTCAATTGTTTTTGCAACATCCTGTTAATATTTTTTATCGGCCTCCCTACGGGTCTGTCTTTCTTCCTTTCTTTCTCTTTTATCTTGGTCTGTTTGTTTCCTATCTTCCTCCTCCTTTTGCTCTGTGGCATTTCTTTCAGCCTCTATACGTTCTTGTCTTTCCTCCTCTATTTTCTCTTCTACTTTTTTATGTAAAGTAGAGGTGTATACTTTTCGCGGTCTAGAATTTTTCTTAATTAATAGAAGAAACTTGCCAATAATTTCCATCTGAACTTTGTCAACCCTCTTATTTAACTCTTCGTAGGGTTGAAAATTTTCTTTGAGTGCTCTTGTGTACGCCTCGTTAGCAATGTTTTCCATTTCACCAGAGGGACGAACCCTATCAAATTCCTTATTTAGATCCTCAATAATCTGTTGACGTTTAAGAACAATCTTTTCATCCTCCATCCCTTCTCTTAATATGTAAATATGACTCTGAATCATTTCAACAATTGCCGCCCGCTCTTTTACGTTTTCCTTAACAATTTCTTCAAATATTTATAATTGCTTTTTATCGGCCTCCGTAAGGATTTTGAAAGCAATATCTTCTGCCCTACTAGCTTCTTTGAATTCTACTAGTTTTCTCAAAATCTCCCTATGGCTATTATTAATGCCTTTAGACGTGATTCTTGTTAGAAGATTTTGGTTGCTAAATATCTTTGAGGTTAGTTGGTCTAAATATTTTTTAAGATTAGTTGGTCTCCATATATCCGCAAACAAGGTATTTTTCGGTTGATCCCTCTCAAAAGCCTCCCTAAGGGCCTTTTTTCCTCTGTCTGTTTCATTTCTACGTTTCTTATCTCCAATGTCTTTCTTTATAGGCTACTCTAGCCCTTTCGTCCTCTTTTCTATTCTTTCTAAGCCTGCATTTTTCCCTTATATTCTCGGTGCTCTCTCTCAATAGCCTCCATATTAGCCTTTCTTTCTATTTTCCTACTTTTTCTATGGGCTTCACTCACCCTTCTCGGTATTAAGTCAATCTCATATTTATCCGACAATATTTCAAAATTCCATAAACTTCAAAAAACTTTTTTACTCTAAACGAAAACTCTTTTATCCATGTAACTTCCGGTCTCTCACGAAAAATTGCTGTGTATGAATCAGCCTTATATTTTTGCACACTAATTAGTTGCGAGATATATTGATTTGTAAATTTTTTAATTATTATATAACAAGGCACAGCCCATAATAGATCTTCACAATTCTATTAATTGATTCCGTATTTTTTTTCTCTTTATATGTAATCACAATAGGCTACTATGTAGGCTAAATGAACTTGTCTCTTCGAAAACGCAGAATTCTTTTACTATCAGGTTCACTGATAGGACCTTTTCTTGCTGCCACCAAATGTTCGGGTTGATAGCCACCAGTGTTATACCGGTAGACCACGATGCCACCAGTATTATAGTGACAAGCAACAATGCCCAATATTGGCGTGGGAGTGTACGGGTTTCACCAGTTATTGGAGGGAAAAGTCCCGACCCCAAATTATAATGTGATGCCCGCGTCTACCACACTGGTTTTGCAAATATCGGGTTTGGTACTACCCTATTTACAGTATACCCTATCCCATGATATGATAACGCGATCGAGTGATCAAATGGCCACTTTCTAAAGCCAAATGTACCCGCCCTTGTGTTACCACTAGAAATCTCTAACTCTCTCCTTGGAGTTAACAAACCCCCCTGTCAATATAATAATGACGGTATCTCGTAACTCTATTCCTACCCTGCCTGGGCTCCGGGAAAACTAGTACACAGTTTTTAGAAAATACCTTACTTGTATTCTTCCAAACGACAACCAAAACATATGCTTCCCCGAACGGGGTCTAAATGCAGACTAACTAAAAAAAAAATATGCTTTACAGCAACTGTTCATAGGGGTGGACCTTTGCTTGGGCCAGCCAATCCTCTCAATTCACACTCAAAACCAATTCTACTTTCTTAGCTTTATTATTCGATGACTCAAAACCAGGAAGTTCAAGATAGAATTTAGTTCAAAGCTTACTTATTGCAAAACCACTATAGCTTAGCAACGAGATTTTTAAATTGTCATTGAAAATTATACTACAGGCAAATCTAAGCAAATGTAATTACGGAAGAAAACCAGGTCATTTATCTGAAACGAAAAGAAACAGGGGTGGAATCCCAACACCCCACTTAAAAAAAATAAATCTCAGAGACAAAAATATTGACCACATAATAAAACCATCTCAGGCCCTGGTTAAAAATACTAAACCAACCCACTGAAATTATAATCTCACCAAAAAATCTCATTTAAAGAGAATTGTGCTGGTGGGCTGAAAACACAATGAAAAACTTTCTCCTAGTAGACTTAAGCTCAATCTTCTCGAAACAGATTATTTACGTTGCCTTAGTCGGCATTTTGTTCAACAACTTTTGTTTAAACATATATGTTTATTCAATGTAAGTTCTTAGACCGCTATGCATTTGCATTTCAAATTGAAACGAAAATATATTAATAAAGGGTAAATTTATTTAGTAAGACAGTGAAACTAAAAATCATTTTTAATTCAAAAATAATGCTAAAAGTTCGAATTTGTCGTCTTCAAACCTAGAAGCCTTTATCAGCGGAAAAAAAACAAACCAAAATAAAATGTAGCCCAAAAACCTATAAAGAAGACTAACAAACACTATCCAGAACAGAAAAGAAGAAAAAAAAAACCTCACAAAAGTTGAATCTTCACAGGTAACTTTTTTTCTGTTGTTTCTTTTTGTTTTTTGAAGTATTTTTTCTTTATTTGTTTTGCTTAAACTAGTTTTTTGTTGTTAATAAATGAAATTTAAGTGTTAATTCACACTTCTATTATTTTTTTTTGTGTAAAACAGTTTTTTATTTTCACTGTTTAATTAAAAAATTCTCCCAATTATTACTGTATTTTCGTTTCAACTATAAATCCTTCATTTTTTATTTGTATTTCATGTACGGTATTTTTTCTCAAATGCGGCATCTTTTAATCGTTTTTATTGTCATTTTTTCTAATTGTTCCTCGTTTTTTTTCTGTGTGTATATTCAAACTATAATTTCGTTCGCCTTCGCGCTGTCTAGGTTAGAAGATGAGCCTAGCTTTTTGTGTCTAAACTTTAACCACAGTTTGATAAATACAATTTAATCCTTAATATTAAAACTTGTAGGGTAAAAGTAATGGATAAACTTTCCGAAAACCCAATCTCCGAAAACCCAAGCCCTTCATACAAAGACATAAAGCCGGCACACAAACTTTAATCCCATCAATCTAGAACTTACACCAAATTCCCAAAGACTTAAACCGGCCATAAGGAGAATATTCCCATCATACAAAAACGTAAACTCTTCATAAAAAACTTCATCAAACTTAGATTCCAAATATGGAAACGTAAATAAAACAGACAAAACTTAACCCACACATAAAACTGGAAACAAGAACAGACATTTTTAGACTCTTCGTGTAACGGCATAAACTTGAGACGAAAAAACCTACGTCGGAAACTTAAGGTTCGATTACAAAATGTTAGCCTTAAGAAATGGAAACTTAAACCCCAAGTACAAAACAAAGGCACAGTAACAGTTTTTTAAAGTAAAAAAAAAGACCATATATTTTAGAAGTTGAACACTCAATTTGAAATTATTATTCAAGTAACCAAAAAAAAAATACTCATATGAAAAATTAAAACCTTAAAACAAGAAAAAACTAGTGCAAGAAAAAAATTTGAAAAATTATTAGAATAATGAAACTCAAAATTCTTACAAAGAATTTTAACTTGAGAAGAAAAGTTTAATTCTACAAAAACAACTAAAACCAACCCATACACATTTTGACTGCAAGTTATAATAATTTAGTTCTATATAAACAACGGAAAATAAACTAAAAAACATACTTACGCCCTTACTTCACTAAGTTTATTCGTAAACAGAATCCTAGATTCGGGTGCTTTACCTGCAGCAGTGCTTCTAGATATTAAGAAAGCGTTTGATAGCATGCACCACGAAATATTACTAGGAAAGCTGGATCATATTGGAGTTCGTGACCAAGTCCTAGATTGGTTTAAGTCTTACCTGGAAAATCGTCGAATTTACACAGGAAATGACCATACAAATGATGTCGTAGTTAATTGCGGGGTGCCACAGGGCTCTAAATTGGGACCGGTATTGTTTCTTGTTCACGTAAATGATCTTCAGCAAGTACTGACTCCTGCAAGTCTTAGCCCTTATTGCTGCAAACTATGTCACCCACAAACGACGCCGGGGTCTATGGTAGAAGCCGAGGACGAACTAACAGCATTTGCGGATGATTCACTTATGGCAAGCTCAGAATGGAACATCAAGTCTCTCAAAACGAAGCTACAAGACATTCTTGATGAAACGTACCTCTGGATGGACGCAAATCGTCTAGTCATCAACATTGACAAATCGAGTGTTTTATTTTTTTCACGTATAGATTCGCTGGCTCCTGATGTGATTGGTATTGAAACCTCTCGTGGACTTATAAAGAGACCAGAAAAAGGACACGTTCGTTACCTAGGGGTTTTAATCGACGAAAACCTCTCGTTCAGACACCATATAGCAAGTGTCGAGACGAAGCTTTCAAGGAACCTTGGAATCTTGAGAAAACTCAGTCACCATTTCCCTAAAAAAATACTGATCCTGATTTACAATGCATTTATCAAGCCTCACATTCAATATTGTTCTACAGTTTGGCAATCTAATTTCAAGACATATTTACAGAGACTAAACTCAGTTCAAAAGAAAGCACTTCAAATTTTATGTCCAGCACCAAACATCCTATCAATGGCATCACTTTACAGACTATCTTGCATCGTTTTTGTTTTAAGTTTTTCTCAGGAACACTCCCATCACGATTTAAATGTTTATTTAAACTAGCATCCCAAATCCATAGTTTGTATACACGATCTTCATCAGACATTTACATACCCCCGACACCGACAGCTAGGTCGGAATTTTCTCCTAGAATTGCGTGTGCTAGAGAGTGGAATGCACTTCCACAAGAGCTGAGGTCATATAGGTCTCTCGGCTCCTTTAAAAAGAATGTGAAAAAATATCTAAAAGATTAAATATTTTTTTACTAGATTTATTTTATTATTATTATGTTTAGAATTTTTTGATATTATTATTAATTATCATATTTTAGTTTGATACTTCAAGGGGTGTGAGCAGAGGAGAAGTTGTGTTAAATTTATTGTTATTTGATGGCGGTTCGGGGTGGAAATTGGAGAGGACAGGAGGCCACGGTGTATTTAGAGTTAGCAATTTTTCCAGGCCCAAACGTGCATCAATGCACAAGGAACTAAGTTAAGTGTATTTTTATATATATTTTTCTGAATTAAAACCCATATTGAACTGAAACTGAAATGAAATGAACTTATAGGCCTACTGTAGATAAAAAAAACTTCAAACAAAACAGAACGAAACTGGAACTACAAAAGAACTACCGTTATAGGCTACATGAGTCTTTTTCAGAACATTTGATTCTATCATAAAATGATTCTAGGATTTTAGGTCGAAATGTTAGATTATATTTGTTTTGGTTCTACACTGTCTTGATTAAAACATGGACCAGCCTAATCCATTTGTTGTTCTTTCAAAACCATACAAAAAAACTTGAGCTTCCAGTGTGAGAAGTTAAGCCCAGCAGACAAAACTAAAGCCCAGAATAAAAAAAATTGACCCATTGATCCGTAATTTAGGTAATAAAAACCAACACGTGAAATTTTGAAGTAAACACAAAACATAAACGTGATAAATAATAGACTGAAACATCATAACCAAAAGCTTCAATAGAAACAAAATCCTAAGCGCTGAAGAAAAATTATACCCGCATACCCAAACTCAAATATACGACAAAGATTTTAATAACACGATTTACATACATGTAAGCAATCTAGCCCTATATACAAAAACTCTAAACCCATTTATAAAGATTTCAAGCTTTAAAGGCATGAATTAACTCATGTGAGAAGAAAAACTTAAGTGAATACGAACAATTTTTTATATAATTATATAACTTTTCTCTTTAAAAGCCTGAACACTCTTACCTGAAATCAATCCTTTGTTTACCATGCCTTGAATCCATAGATTTCCTCGGCACTTTGAATCCATAGATTAGACTCGGCACTTTGATTTGGATATCTCTCTACAAACTAAAATGCAACACGCATTGCGCCTGTTTATATTCTTTATATGGCGTCACTTTCTTTTTATTATGATGTCCTCGAGGAAAATATTATGACATCAGCATTTTTTTTTGCTTACATTATTCCAGTTATTTCACCATTTCATGACTGCAGCGCTTATACGTATATAAACAATTTCGGTTTTTCTGTTAGCGTTTTAACGCTTTATTTCTAATGAACTGTTTCCAAAAACAAAATCAAGTTCAAATTTTTTTATTTATTTATTATATGTTTTAGGCCCATAGCTTTATTTATACTGCTTGTGCATGGTTATTACCTACATAAGTTTGTTTAATTCATTTTCATTTATCCTTTCAGGGCATTTAATGAAGGCAGCTAAGCTAAAATGTTTTTTATTGAAATTAATTACGATTTCTTTTAATATAAAGTAGAAATAGAGTTCATTTGAATCAAAATATAGTCTATAATCAAACTCCATAGAGTTGAACTTCATCTTATTTCTTTTTATCAGCAGTGTTTTAATTCCTTATTTCCTGCGAACTGTTACCAAAAATAAAAGCAAATTAAAATTTGTTTTTTAATTTTTTCCATGTTTCAGGCGCTCTATTTATACTGTTTGTGCATAGTTATCACCTATAAAATTTTGTTTAATTCATTTTTACTTATCCTTTAAGGTCATATAATAAAGGTTGCCTTCAAATAATGACGGCTATAATGTCTTTTATTGAAATTAATTATGATTTGTTTTAATATGAAGTAAAAATAAGATTAATTTAAATCAAAATAAAGCCTACAATTAAACTTCACAGAGTTGAAGTTTATAATATTTTTTGCCAATGCTAAGTTTTAGACAACAGAAACCTAGAGTCCAAAAAGGCCGTAAGGCTTCAATGTTTTATTATTTTTCCCGAAAACTGCTCATTTTCCAAAAGCGGCTCACTTGATTGGCAATTGGATGGTCTCGTTCCCTTTTAAGAGTAAAAAATGACCAGATGGCAACAATCCCCCCTTCCACCGCCTTAAGCCTTTTACCGTCATATGGGTAAAATCCCATCAAAATTTTAAGATAGCTATTTTGTTTAAAATAGACATACTACAACTACTACTACTAACAACTCACCACAGCACCAAGTCGCCTGAGGCCGACACAGCTACGCACACTCCTCTTCCATCCCAATCTATTCAAAGTCTCCCTTTTTACACCCACCCACGAAGTTCCCATTTCCTTTAAGTCTTTCTTTATGACGTCCTCCCACCCCAGACGAGGACGACCTGCTTTCCGATTAGCACTAGACGGTTGACCGAAAAGAACAAACTTCGCCAATCTGTCATTCTTCATCCGCACAACGTGCCCTAGCCACCTCAACCTTTCTTTCATTATAGCCATAGAGGGCGGTATTGAACCACATTTTTCGTATAGCCCGTTGTTTGAAATGCGGTCAGACAGCCGGGTACCCATAACAATCTTTCTACAGTTTCTCTAGAAAATATCTAGCAAATCTACATCCGCTTTTCAGAATGTCCGTGCTTCAGAGTCATATTTGACCACTGTCATCACTGTAGCTTCTAATATTCTTATCTTGGTTTGTAGACTTATCGTCCTAATCTCCCAAACTTTTTTTCAACTGTGAAAAAACAGCCTGAGCCTTGGCTATTCTACTTTTAACATCTTCACTGCTCACACCATCTTTACTAATAATACTACCAAGGTAAGTGAAGCAGCCCACCTGATCAATCTTTTTCACCTTTTTATCTTCAATTATTCCTAGCCTTAGTGACTTAGTCTTCTTAACATTAATTTTCAAACCTAATCTAGCACCCTGAACAAGCAAAACCTCTAAAAGTTAATTTATTTTGATCACACTTTCATCTAGGATGCTTAAATCATCAGCATAATCGAAGTCCAGAAGACTTTTCCCTCCCCATTTGATTCCGTGGTCTCCCATTGTCTTTTCTGTGCTCCTTAAGACAAATTCCATCAGAATGTTCCATATTAAGGGGGATAGAACACAACCCTGCTTAACTCCTGATTTAGTACAAAACAAGCTGCTAACCTCACTTCCTACCTTAACCGCAGCAATATTGTTCTCGTACATATCACTAATCATTTTAATGTATTTGTCTGGTATACCATACAACGATAAAACCTTCACTAAAGCTCTTCTATCAAAAGAATCGAACGCTTGCTCATAATCTATAAAACTGAGGACCAAAGGTGTTAGTAGAAATGGGGGTACCAGCCCCATGTGGCACCCCTGCTGCCACCTACAACTTTTTTAACACCATATATGGGCACGAGAACCACGTGGTTTATGGTTTTTGTCAATGAGAATGAAAAAAAAGAAATTTTGTCACATTTTTGAATGTTTTCTTGGATGTTTATGTGTGTTGGTTGATTTATTTGATGTTTTTCATGGATGTTTAATGGTTTTTGTCAGTGAGAATAAAAAAACAGGAACTTTATCACACTTATTGATGTCAACAGCAATTCATGTCTGTTATATGGTTTTCTCAGTGAGAATTAAAAAAAAAGGAATTTTCTCACTTTGATTTACATAATGGCTATGAGAAATTATTGATTCACGAGGCGGTAATTAATAAACATTATGGTTTATTTTATCTGCATGTGAATCTATACTGTAAACTTGATTTACAAAATCGCTCGGGAAACTTATTGATTCACGAGGGGGGGACTTAAGAAACATTATGGTTTCTTTAATCTTTAGGCCTGAGGGATTTATTTATTATTGTTGTTTTGGACAAGTGCATGTTAGGGATGAATGTCAAGGTATCCTGGAATAGGAAAAAGGAAGTACATGCATCCTTCTCAGTGATTCGGATACATCCTCTTTCTCAGCCAATCAGAGGGCTGGTTACATATGATTTCCCTGTTACATAACAATTCGCCCTTGAGATTTCGTATATAACGGGCATGCAACGTGATTAAATTATCAGAAAGTTCCAGAACACAATGGATAGAACACACGTAATTATTGATGAACTTGAAGTCTTGGCATACACAATTAGCAATGTAAGTTCTGTTTTAATTTTTTATTTTCAAAATAAAATTGTTTTACGTAGTCACCCTCTCCGATCTTTGGTTAAACCCCCCCCCTATACCCATGCCCCTATATGATGTTTATAATCGTTAAAAATAGAAAAATAAGCTCTTTTTTCGTTACGTAAACCCCATCCTTCCTTCCCCCTCTGTTTACGACCTTAATTCTGTTTTAGATAAATTCCGTATCTTATCTAAAAGCAACTGTCAACTTTCTGTCAATCCCTTAATATACTGTCCGCTATGGCTTGACTTACAGATTTCTTGCAACGATTTAATTATCTGATAATTACTGACACCCCTTTAAAGTATATCCGGCTTTGGTAAATATACAAGAATTTGGATAGCGGCTTAACCAAAAGGTTTCTCTGAGAAAAATAGTTTTTCCCATCGAATTAAAAAAAAACAGTTTCGCGTGAAAAGAGAGATTATTGTTAATTAACCTTGTGTGGTTACAGGCTTTGCGTAATTCTATGTGGTATGGAAGCATGGAAATGAGTTATTTCCAAAATTAATGCCTAACAATATTTTTAGGACATTGGTGAAAGGTGGGGGGGGGGCGTTTGACAAGGCCTCAAGTCAAAAACAACCATTGTAAGTTTAAAACAAACTTTTTCTTAGCGGTAAAAGAAAGGGGAGATAGTTAAATAAAAATATACAGTGCTTTATCCTGCGTAAAGTGAATAGCATTTTTACCATATCTTACGGGGGGGGGCGGGGATATTTGTCCCTGTCTTGTCTCAGGGATATTGTCCGTGGGGGTTATTGTCCGTGTGCTGTTTTTTCTGGGGGTATGATAAATACCTGCTATCGAAAAAGGATATGGAAAGATAAAAAATACCGTTAATACTTTAAATGAATCAAACAGGGCATGCTCAAGGCAGTTTAAAACCAGAAAAGAACAGAAACGCCTAAAAATAAGAAATTAGGTTGAACTTTATATACTTAATTTTGAACGACTCAGTGAGCCATAATTTTTCTTTCTCAGATTCAAAAAGGATGCAATTAGTAAATTTCACGAAAATTTTTTACGTTGTTATTTCTTAGTGATAAATGCTTTGTCTAAACAAAATTACATGGATGGTGATGCTAACTTTCTTTCTGTAAAAAAGGGGCAAATTAATTCAATACTAACTTTTTCTCTTCTTTTTAAGGCCAATTGTGAAGAATACCCATCGCCTCAACCCACGAAGAAAGCGAGGGTTAATAATGCGCCCCCTGCGAAGGCGACAGTTGTGCAGTATGGTAGCTGGCCGAAGCCTCCTAAACAAGTGTTGCCTACCCAAGCCGTATTGGAATGTGACATCGCTTGCCCATCCGCTCTCCATGGACCTATAATAGCTGCCCCACTTATGCAAGGTCAGGAGGTTACCATCCAGCATGCACTACCTGGTCCTTCGGGCACCCAAGTGCAGACAGGATATGCAAATGTAAGCATTTTTTTCCTACCTTTCATATAGAAATATCTATCAATTTCATCCAACTTTTATAGTCCTTGTCTACCTGCAACATTTTTCAACACTGCGTAAAAGTATATCTCAGTATGAATATTGAAAAATTTTTTCTCCCCAAAGGAAACATAATTTTATTCCTTTTGAATCACGTCAAGTGCATGCATTCACCCTTTTGCTAAATTAGATTAATGAAGCCAAAAAAGGCAATATATTCAGGTAATATAAATGTTTGGTAATTTATATTTCGATATAAAAGAATGGTTAACATTTCAAATAAAAATATTAAAAAAAAAAAAAAAAACTTTATATCTGAAGGAGTTGTTTATCATGACAGGATATGGCTAGCCATTTCAAATCATGTTTTTTTCCAAAGCAGATAAAGAGTATTAATATGAAATTTTATTTGGAGGAATTGTTTGAACAAAATCAAAACCTACTATGTCATGTTTTAGATTGTAAATATCTTATATTAAGGTTGGGCCGACGCAGCGTCCAGGAAGGGTCAGTGAGCCCGGGAAGCACTGTGGGACGTAACACAGGGACGCGCCGTGGGGCCCAAGAAGCGCCACGGGTCAGGGAAGCGCAATGGGCTCGAGAAGCATAGCAGGAAGCTATGCGGGCCCCGAGAAGCACCACGGGGATGCGCTGTGGCTCCGAAAAGCCCCACGAGGGGTCCGGGAAGCGCCGAGGGAAGCGCCGCGGCCGCGGGCGGGACCCCCCCCCCCCCCTGGGCGGCCGCGGGCAGGCCCCCCCCGGGAGCGGCGGTGGAAAAACAATAGTTGTCGTCACTGCTATGGTGTAGTGGTGGTGGTGGTGGTGGTTAGTGCTTAGGATAGAGAAGCTGGTTAGGTTAATTTATGAAACGTTGAGTGATGGTTAGTCAGATTAGGATGTTTTATGCAAACAAAGTTGAGAACGATAGTCAATTCATTCAAATCGATCTGAAATCCGATAGTGGCCATGGGGTAGGACAGTCACACCATTCTCGAGCACATAGACTTTGTCAGATATACATGACATTGCATTCTTTTCCACTCTCACAATATAATTTCAATACTGTAGAGAGCGAATTGCAAGCACTTGTGCTCTTGGCACTATGCTACTTTCTACACAGTGTCTGTATACGTTCAGGTTAAAATTGGTCTTTACAAAATGTGTTGGCATCCCTTTACACGCCTTCTTTTCATCCCCACGGTGAGTTTCCAAGCAATAGACTTTGGGACCCGAGAACATCCCCCTGGATATCAAATCACTCCCCGTCTCTGATTTTAACATTAATTGTTGGTTGGGAGCTTGACGTTTCACCAGCTCGGGGTAGAGTGATTGATTCCAGTTGGTGAAATCCATCCGCGAGCTGATGTGTTCCCCCTTTTGCAAATCACCCAATAAATCCAATTCAGTCCCATTTACCTTTAACAGCAGAGAATTTTTATCCCCATCGTAAACTTGAACCCCCCCCTCCCGTGGCCATTGCACCTTGCACACATTGTAAAAGAACGACAACATAAGCTTTTTTGAAATTTCTAGTACTGAACTGCCACTTGCTATATTCTTGTTCAGTACCACATTTCGCTTTCGCCTGTGTAGAAGAACCATGCCGACCTCTATGCTCGTGAACGATGTAAAATTGGGGTCGGCAATAATTCGTGCACACTCTAGAGGGTCAGTCACGACGTCGCAGCGAGATCTATTACGAACGCTTTCACACATTTTGCCAAACGCTGAATTTAGGATGAGCTTATACATTTCCTTCTCCACCTTCGAATTTGCCTTAGAGTGTTTATCGACAAAGGTGTCAATAAACGTTTTCAAGTAGGGTCGCTGATTGAACTGTAGGACCCTGTGTATTTTGGGGATCTTGAAACCATTGCTCACCATTCAGTGCAAAAGCACATGGTGAACAACAATATTCTCCTTAGGGTCCAAATCAGCAATCAGTTTTTGTTTAGAGGGAGTCCAATGCATCCCCATATCCTCAGCCAATGAATGATTGTAGGGGCTCAGCGAGTCCCTGCTCACCGATCAAGTGATACAGGGAAAGACAAAATCTTTGACCGAGTCGTGAAGCGCCAGCGGAAAGTGACCGTCAATTTCAAAGAACCATCCTTGTGGCCCATTGTCCTCGACGGTGGTAATGTCGGGGAACTCACAAGGATTCTCAAAACATTGATAGATCCCACACGGCAAAGAGTAGTGTGACATTGCCGAGGGGTACAACGAGTTCATGTCCAAGAACACTGCATTTGACTTTACACCGGTGCTTTGTCCGCTCGGATCGGTTGATAAGACGCGGTCCCCATGAAAAACATACCCAACCCACAATGAAAGCTATACAAAAAGGTGCTGATCTACTTCGGTGATTAGGCCTATTTCCTCCCTGCTAATTTTTAAAATTAAATCCATCACTGAATGGGGTGTAGAAAAATAGTAGCCTATATCTAACCCGAACTCTGAATAGATCTGGTCTGTGTTCTTACAGACTATATCCAACAGAGTTAGAACGTCACTGGCCAAGTACAGTCTACAATAATCCCACCCATTTTTACAATCCCCCTTGGACCACACCTTCTTGGCAAACTCATAATCCTCGGCTGTGCATTCACTGTTGGTCAGTGAATTGTAAAAAGCTTCAATTGGAGGTAGTTTTTCCTCGCTTAAGCGAGCGCCAGAGCAGTAATAATCGTATGCGTATATGCATTTGCAGGTCAATAAATCATACATTTCACTGACTGGATATTGCTGTTTAAGCAATGGAAAGCTCTCAAAATTGTGGCTTTTTTTTACTTTAATAACTTGACTCAATGCCTTGGGAAACAAAAAAAAGGAATCTAAAAACCTGATTTTATTCCAGCACGTATGTCCATTATCCACTGCCTGCCATTTCATTTCGAGAAGCAATAACTTCTCAGCTGATTTGGGAATAATGTTGTAGATAAATGAACTATTTACCCATGGACAATCTACTCCCCCTCCCTCCCTATGCATACGTACCAGTGTCTGTCAAATAAATTTTAAATCATAATTGGAATTATGAATAAAAACAGGGATAAAAAACTGCTGGCTAACATTTAAATTACACGATTGATGCGCACCCCCCCTCACATTACTACCTCCCGATGATATTTCCTGCCACAGGTGATTATGGTCTCTGACTTTCCCCCTCCCCCCTCTTTTCCCTTTAGTCCCCTTATCCACCACTGCAAACTCCCCCTTACAAACCCAACATATTTTTTGATTTTTAATTGCGAGACGATCCTCTGCAGACAACACCATTTGATAATGGGTATTTTTCAAACGAGAAATAGCACCATTAGCCATGCCGATCAGTTTAGTCAGTGTCTTGACCATGAACTCATTCTCATCCAATTTCTCTACTATTTCTAACAACTGCGTGGTGTTAGATTTGTCACTTTGCGCGTGGCTGTAGGAAACTGCAATAGCCTGATGTTCTTTGACTCGGTTTGGAAATTTGGGGTCATTCCCCTCCACCAGCTTAGCTTCACAGTCTAAAGATATTTTGTTGCACTGGAAAAGGGTATTTTGGAAATTTTTGAATCGTAGAATTGCCCTATCCCCTGAAACCGTTTCCACTGTCTGGTATCCATGCCATCTACAATGCTTCATGTGACTCCGTAGTTTTATATCACTACGGAATCTAGAGAGGCATGTTGGACAGTAGAAACATACCCCCCTACGCGTACCCTCCCCCAGAACGCTACTAATGTCAGTGATAGGGTTAAAATGACCGATTGTGTTCGGTTCACTAGGTGGCGTGTAAAGCAACCAAACCCAGTGTTTAACCAAATCAACTGAGGGACTCCTTACGGGGAAAACCACCCCCTTCTTTTTAGAACGAGTCCCGTCTTTAAATTCTGTTTCATACTGAACCACAGTAACGCCGATATTTAAATGGGCATTAGCCCTTTCAAACATATCAATAGATCTTAGAGCTACTGGGTATTTCCCCTCCAAACAAGAAAAATCTACAACTGGGAAATTAGACCCTTCCTTCCCATGTATAGTCCAATGATCCAAATTTTTCTTTGTAGTGTTCCGAGCTAGAGGCTCGTATGCTGAGATGAGGAAAGCATATCGGAAACACGTTTGACATGTTTCAAAACCGATCCGCTGGACCCCTTGACAACCTTCTAGATCTGGATTATATTTTAAAACTGAATCCCTTTCATACCCCCCGCCTGCCCCCCCTCTTAAAATAAAATCTTTCTTAAATTTACAAAAATTTAAGCTTAAATTTTCAACAAAAAGAACTCGAGAACCACTACCATTTTCATTAAAGTTCTCGAGATGCGTTATAATTTGATCTACCCAATCCATGAAAACAACCCCAAAATTTTCTAAATTTGAATAAACCAAACGCATCTCGGAATGTATAAAATGATAATAAACTTCACTTTTCCCCTTATTTAAATAAAACACCTTTAAAACAATGGAAACCTTAATTGAATCCCTACCTCCCCACAACTGAATTTGATTCTCCAGAAGTGCACGAATTTTTTCTACATAGGCATGCACAATTTCTACAGGGTCATAAACAAATTTTCCCCCCAATAAGTGTATTAAAAGGATCACCAAACATTGCAGTGAAAACAACTATATTATTTAAAATTCTGTTGGACAGCTGAAAGTCTGGGAGAGTTGTACCCCCTCCCCCTCTTGTATATTACCCCCTCCCCCAAGTTGTTCAACAATATCTGGCGAATGCTCCACTTCAGTTGCTCGAAGTGGAGTCGGTAGGGTAATCAGTGGAGGATAGAGGAGTTCCCTGTTAATTCCCAGGTAAAATCCTCTAGAATTTGTAAGGTGTTTGGACTCAGCAAAGGTAAGTCCCCCTGCTCAACTGCGCTATAATCAACATTTAAAAAATCACCTATAAACTCGTCAATATTATCTGGAATTCGATGTAAATCGTCTCATGTTTCATTGTCTTGAAACTACAGTGGCGGTGTTAGAATTGGTTCTTCCTCTTCTTCACTTGACGGAGAGTAGGGGACCAATGCAATCTATAAATGAAAAAATAGCTTATTTTCAAAGTGTTCAAATCATCCCTACTGTTTTTAAAATTTGGATTATTATTGCTTAATAAAATTTGGTTAATTCAACTGAAAGAAAATCCAACTTAATATAAGATAAATACAATCTAAAATGCCACTTTACATGGATGGCAGCAATTTGATTTTATTCAAAAAAATAGCTTATTTTCAAAGTGTTAAAAATTTTTTTTTCGGCGCTTTTCGGAGCCAGAGCGCTTCCCTCTGGCGCTTCTCAGGGCCCGCATCGCTTCCCGCTATGCTTCTCGAGCCCGTGGCGCTTCCCTGACCCGTGGCACTTCTTGGGCCTGTGGCGCTTCCCTCGGCGCTTCCCGGACCCATCGTGGTGCTTTTCGGAGCCACAGCGCATCCCTGTGGCGCTTCTAGGGGCCCGCATCGCTTCCCGCGATGCTTCTCGAGCCCGTGGCGCTTCCCTGACCCGGGGCGCTTCTTGGGCCCCGCGGCGCTTCCCTCAGCGCTTCCCGGACCCATCGTGGTGCTTCTCTGACCCACAGCGCATCCCTGTGGCGCTTCTTGGGCCCACAGCGCTTCCCCCATCGCTTCCCCGGCCCCACCACATGCCTCCCGGCCCCCCTTTACACAATGCCCGTCAAAAGTTGAAATATTCGCTTAGACTGCATAAGTCCAAGTTTCTCTCTAATTCCGTTCTACAGGTTCGGTGAACTCTTCATTAGCTCACAATTATTGTAAGCCGCCGCGTGAGTGTTCCAATTTCCAGGATTGAACTTCAAAATGTCGGAAACCGTTAGCTTGATTCCCCCTCGCTAAAATCAATGCAATGGTTTGTAAGCTATTTTCAGTGCAAATTAGAACGTCAATATGTACAATAGATAAAAGGAATAATCTCTCTTAAAACTATGTGAAGAATAGCATTCACGGAGTTTCAAAGGTACATAAAAATATTTGCTTATGAGATGGTGGCGAAGAGATATGGGGATTGCATTGAAAATAGTAAAGTTTAGAAAAAATAGCATTTTGAGTTTCAAAGGCGGTGATTATTAATTGAAATTAGCTAAAAATATTATTATGAGAAAGCGAAGATGTCTACAATGGAAAATTGGAAAGATTAGAAAAAGAGCGGTTTCTTTGACATGCAAAAATTTACATTATATTTAGATATCTCCGAGGGAGGGGGGAGCAGAGAAATTTAAAACAATGGGTGTGGGATTATAGAGAAAATAACATTTTTTTTTTTTTTTTAATATCTCTGAGACAAACTTTTACAGTGTTGAAAAATAGTGAAAAAGAAAAGACTAAAAAAAATTGGAAGAAATAGAAAGGTGGGAAAAAACACTTACATTTGCATATCCTGGCTGCACTTGGACATCCGAAGGATCAGGTAGTGCATGCTGGAGGGCCACTTCCTGACCTTGCATAAGTGGGGCAGCTCTTGAAGGCCCCGGCAACGTATGATGAAAGGTGGATGGGCCGGCTGCGTTACATTCTTGTAAAGATGATTGCACATGTTTTGGGGTCGAGCCAGCGTACTTAATAATGGATGGTCTTGTCTCGTCCACTCTCGCTTTCTTAGCGGGCGGCGGCGTCATACATTCTTCACAATTTGCCTTAAAAAGAAGAGAAAAAGTTAGTATTGAAATAATTTGCCCCTTTTTTACAGAAAGAAAGTTAGTATCATCATCCATGTAATTTTGTCTAGAAGGGCATTTATCACTAAGAAAGTCACAACGTAAACATAATTTCGTGAAATATACTAATTGCATCCTTTATCGAATCTGAGAAGCACACTACGCTCACTGAGCCGTTCAAAAGCCAGAGCATAATAAGTAAAATTTCACGAGAAATATAGTTGGCTCAGAAATCAACACGGTTTTTATCTGATACAAGCATGTGAAAAATATAAATCTTGACAAACAGTATGTCTTGTAGTCTTAGGCCATAGCCATTAATCAATAGTTGTATATTTATCACACATTCCAGAATATAACAGCCCACAGGATTTAAATAAGCCCCACGGAAAATATCCTGTGAAAAGACATGGAAAAATAGCGCCTCAACCCCACCGAAAGATATGGTAAAAATGCTATTCAATTTACGCATAATAAAGCAATGTATCTTTTTCTTAAACCCACTCCCCTTACTTTTCACGCGAAGAAACAGTTTTTTTTCACCTTACAATGGAGGTGTTGGAATCGAGGCATTGTCAAACCCCAACCCCCCACCTTCCACCAAAGTCCTAAAAATATTGTTAGGCATTAATTTTGGAAATAACTCATTTCCATGCTTCCATATCACATAGAATTACGCAAAGCCTGTAACCACACAAGGATAATTAACAATAATCCCTCTTTTCACGCGAAACTGTTTTTAATTCGATTGGAAAAGCTATCCTTCTCAGAGAAACCCATTGGTTAAGCCGCTATCCAAATTCTTGTATATTTACCAAAGCCGGATGTACTTTAAAGGGTGTCAGTAATTATCAGCTATTTAAATCATTGCAAGAAATCTTCACGTCAAAGCCATAGCAGTGAAAACACTATATTAAGGGATTGACAGAAAGTTGACAATTGCTTTTAGATAAGATATGGAATTTATCAAAAACAGAATTATCGACGTAAACAGAGGGGGAAGGAAGGATGGGGTTTACGTAACGAAAAAAGAGCGTATTTTACGCTTTTTATCGAGTATGAACATCATATTGGGACGTTGGTATAGGGGGGGGGGGTTTAACCGCATAAATTATGGGGTGAACCATGAAAACAAAATCATTTTTAAAATAAAAAATGAAAAAAGAAAAAAAAATTAAAAATTTGGGTTACCAGGATTAAAGTTAATAAAAAATATTCATGTGTTGCTATCCATTGTGTTCACAGATACTTTCTGATAATTTAATCACATTGCATGCCCGTTATATACGAAATCTCAAGGGCGAATTGTTATGTAACGGGGAAATCATATGTAACCAGCCCTCTGATTGGCTGAAAAGGTAGATGTATCCGAGTCGCTGATTGGTTGAAAAGGATGCATGTACTTCCGGTTTCCTGTTCCAGGACCCCTTGACATTCACCCCTCGCATGCACTTGTCTAAAACAACAATAATAAATAAATCCCTCAGTCCTAAAGATTAAAGAAACCTTGTAATGTTTCTTAATTCCCCCTTCGTGAATCAATAATTTCCCCTAGCGATTATGTAAATCAAGTTCTCAGGTTAGGCTAGCCAAACAATCAAAGAAACCATAATGTTTCTTAATTCCCCTTCGTGAATCAATAATTTCCCTAGCGATTATGTAAATCCAAGTGAGAAAATTCCTGTTTTTTCATTCTCAATGAGACAAACCATAAAACAGGAACATAAATTGCTGTTGTCATCCATAAATGTGACAAAGTTCCTGTTTTTTCATTCTCACTGACAAAAACCATTAAAACATCCATGAATAAATCGATCAACACATATAATCGTCCATGAAAACTGACATAACCATCCAAGAAAATTCCTATCCATACAATGTGAGAAAATTCCTGTTTTTTCATTCTCATTGACAAAAACCATAAACCACGTGGTTCTCGTGCTCATGTATGGTGTTAAACTAAATTGTAGATGGCAGCAGGGGTGAGGGACACGAGTCAATAAGGCCATTCTACTGGTGTTTGAAAACTCAGGCACTTCTCAATTATTAGCCTAAGAGTGAAAATTTGGTCGACACATTCTCTACCTTTTCTAAAACCGCAATGTTCTTCTCTTAAAACATTGTCTACGCCATCTCTCAGCCTAAAAATTATCATATTACTAAGTAATTTACTACCTATATATACCAGATTAATGCCTCGAAATGCAAAATAACTATGACTCCAAGGTTGAAGACTCCCCAGAACCTAAGCACAAAGCGCTATAAGTTCTGTTAGTTGTCTACTGTTAACATAATAGGTTTTTATGGAAGAGGTTGCTGCATAAACTTTGGAGGAGATTCATTTGACTGGAAATTAAAAGGTAGAGTTTTGTTTTTTAAAGGTCAAAGTGATCTGAGGCAAACCAGCCCCACCTCCCCCCACCCCTAGCGCCCTTCTATCACCAAATAACTAAGTATAATTTAAATAATCAATGACTGGAATGACTACAATTCAAATGGTCAAATAACTATAATTCAGGTGTTGACAAACCCAAAACAGCCTCCGGGCAAGGGCTTTCACTTATGCAAGATTCTCATTGATAACATATAATGTTTTTTTTTCATTAAGAATAGAGGGTATGTTTGATTCTGGATCTCCTAGATGTGCTGCTAGTTGTGCACTCAGATTTCTGAAAACAGGGCCACCGCGTGAAGACTGTACAAAGACAGCCCAGTCAACCCCCTAGCACCAAACCTGACCCCCTAATTATTTTTCAACTAGCAGCATATCTGTATATGTGGGTCCCATACCTCTATATACTCCTCTATATATCAACTATATAAGTATGTTTAATTGTCACTTATTCTTTCAGGTCATTTAATGAAGTCTGCCTTAAAATAATGGAGGCAACTAAACTACAATGTTTCTATTGAAATGAATTACAATTTGTTTTAATCAAACAGTTCGTGGTAACCACAGTATATAAATTATAGGCAGTATGATCGTTCCCTATCTCACCCATTAAGAACCCGGACCGAGGTGCGAGTGCTCCAGAGATTGTAGAAACATAAGCGATATTAGATCTTTTCACGGGTAGACAAGTCCGATTTCTCTTGAACGCGAAACTTGGCTTCAACGTTGGAACACTAAATTTTAAAGAAACTAGTTCCAAATTAATTTATTCCAATACATATATGAAAATCGGGAATTAGTAGTATAATCTTATGATCAGATGTTTTTAGGAATTAAAAGTAGGTTTCGAAGTCTCGAGTTGGTTTCAAAGGCAATTTCAGAAAGTTTCTGCCAAAATACCTGTTCCAAGGTAATTGGACCGCTGATGGCAGATCAAATGAGAGGAACTGTTTGTACGCGCCGATATATATATATATAAAAAAAAAAAAAAAAAAAAAAAAATATATATATATATATATATATATATATATATATATATATATATATATATATATATATATATATATATATATATATATATATATATATATATATATATATATATATATATATATATATATATATATATATATATATATATATATATATATATATATATATATATATATATTATATATATATATATATATAATATATATATAAAAAAAAAAAAAAAAAAAAAAAAAAAAAAAAAAAATATATATATATATATATATATATATATATATATATATATATATATATATATATATATATATATATATATATATATATATATATATATATATATATATATATATATATATATATATATATATATATATATATATATATATATATATATATATATATATATATATATATATATATATATATATATATATATATATATATATATATATATATATATATATATATATATATATATATATATATATATATATATATATATATATATATATATATATATATATATATATATATATATCTATATATATATATATATATATATATATATCTATCTATCTCTCTCTCTCTCTCTCTCTCTCTCTCTATATATATATATATATATATATATATATATATATATATATATATATATATATATATATATATATATATATATATATATATATATATATATATATATATATATATATATATATATATATATATATATATATATATATATATATATATATATATATATATATATATAAAATTAGTTCAGATGTTTATAGGAATTACAATAAGGTTTCGAAGTCTCGAGTTGTTTTTAAAGGCATTTTGATATTCTATAATAGGAGCCTTTCTAGCGTAAAGCCCCGTAAATTTTTGGATCTGCCACTAAAATGTGTGATATCCTTCAATTTTCTGAAAACTCACTAAGAATTTTAAGAAAAACACTTCTTAACAGACGTTTGGAGTAGTATAAGAGATACAGGAGCTGCCTCACCTATCTCATCCCTTCAATTTACCCCCTTTTTCAATTGAATTCACCCCATTTTAAATGAAAATCTGCAACATTTTAACAATTTCCCATCATGACCTTTAAGATCAAAGAATGTCTTGTGATATGAGAATTGTTGATATAATTCGAAAAAGTATCTCATTGTTCCTACACTACTGATAAAATGTAATAATTTAAGATTAATTATATGCTTCGGTACATTACTGACTAGGTTCAGTATCAATATCTTATTAAGTGTGATTATTTCTTTCTTTTCTTTCAATTGCCTTCAGAGTGATACTTGTATCTGTTTCTAAATTTCATAATTTCTTTTGAAAGTCGGGTGCTTTAATATCAAATCACCTAGGTGCAAATATATAAACCCGTTCATCATCAAAATTAATAATAATAACGAGTTTATTAAAGTATTTAGTTGATAAGTTTTTCTTTTCTTTGATTGTACACTCTATTCCTGTGTCTAAGTCTTCTTTCTTAATGATTCGATTGTATTTTTTTTCACTTTTAATTTCGCTTCAAAGTTTCTCCAGTTTCTTGCGAATTGTTGTATTAAAGAAATTTTCTGAATCGAAAATAATTTATTGATTAACATATAACTTATGATCAATGACTTCTATGTTTGCTTTTCGTTCTGAAAATATAACGCAGTAAATTTTGTATGAATCAGTAGGCTCTTGATCTAACAAAATTTTAATTGCTATATCAACATTTGATCCAGATGTATAAATATTAGGTTCATGTTTTGAAATGTCAAAACCAAATAATAGACATACTGTTTTAAAGTCATTATAGCTAACAATAGTTCCACTATCAACGTTTCGATGTTTGTATCCTAAATGTAAAAATCTTTGACAAGCATTAGAATAATCCTCATTATCATTACTAAAATCTCATTATCATTACATTTTAATTCTTCTTGTGGATATTTATAGCCCTTCACTCTCACTTCAATTTTTTCAATATTCATATGATCAAATACCATATTATTTTGTAAAGCATTACTATTTTTTTTCTGTTTTCTGTAATACTAAAACAATTTTATTTGTATTGCATCTTTAACTGACGACTCTCCATGTCAATTCTTTGTCATTTCTATTATCATTTTTATAAGTAATACACGCTTCCCATCTTAATTCAAATGAACTCTTTTTAACTAATTTACCTTCTATCTCATTTTTAATGAATAAACTAGGATTTAATACTGGTAGAATCCAAGATAAATACATTATATGTACTTTAGAATTTTGAGGACCCTTTTTTATAATCATATTATTGTTACTATTCCTTTTCAACGCAATTTTATGTGTAACATATCTAAATACACGATTTACGTCTTGACAAAATCCAAATAATCTTGATAATGGTAAATACATACTAACTACATGACTTTCTTTTGTTTCATTATATCTTTTTAATAAACCGCTATTAAATTTATCATTTTTCTTTGTTTTAATTGTTGGACTTTCACCTGCTTTTGCAGTTGTAGAAGTACTTACAAACTCACATTCTTCTGTAAATGAATCATTTGTTTGCTCTTTATCTTTATACCAAAACATATTTGTTGCTGCGCTTCTCGAATAATCATCAGAAATTTCTAATAGATTTTTAACGGTTGTCGATATACCAATATAATCAATAGATTCAATTGTTTAACCATTAATGATATATTCAGCACTTTTAAACAGATTAAACCCATTATTTGTTAAAGCAGCCTTATCTACAGAATCCATATTCTTTCCATCCTCTCGCGATATTTTTATTTTTGCATGAAGATAGCTATCACTAGGAAGGATCCAAGATTCTAAATCTCTTATTGTAAATTCAAAATTATCTAATTTTGAAACATTAACATTTGTTTCTCTAATTTCTTTAAATTCATATTTCGTTGTCGAATCATCAACAATAGGCTTTTCAAATATTTGCCAATAAGGAGCAACAACTTCATTAACAGCCTCCATTTATATAGAGAAGAAATTTATTAAATAATTTTTCCTTTTAAACTTTTTAACTCCTTTATTGTGATCAACGGATTTTAGAGATCTTGATCTCTTCTATCTATATACCTTTTATTATTTCCAATAGTCTCTTTCATCGATTTTTAATATGTAAGTATTTCATCTAATTTTTTTTTATTTAAATTGATGAATTCTTTTCCATATTCAATACCTCTATTTTTTACCAACTATAATCGATGTTTTATCATGTTATTATACACTGCTAAAGCGCCATATTTTATATTTTTGGGAAGTCTTGAATAATTCCGATTTAGCTACATTCTTAAAGAAACTACTAGTACAACTACTGTATTGTCTTGTGTATAGTAGTTGTTTTTTTATTAATCAATGTTTATTATAATAAAAATTTTATAAGAGAAAATGATTATCTGAAACTTTTTTAATTTCATTATAATTTTTTCAAATCCATAACATAACCGAAATTCTCACCATTAAAATCGTTAATTCTAACTAATTAATCTGTAACTAACCTTTTCGAATTACAAATAATCTTATTTTGGTTTATTAAGAGTAATTGTCTTTCCTTAGGAGTGTCTACGATCAAGCAACATGGCTCGGTATTAGGTGGAAATGTCCATATTAAATCAGATCTAGGACCATTAACGATTGATCTATCGAGTAATGAACAATGGACTTGGATTTTATCCATATTTCTTGTAATATTTGTAACTTTTGTACCTTCATTAATTTTATCTGATAATTTAACATCATTTTCAAAACCTAAAATAATACTTAAATCACTGTTAAATTTAAATTCATAATTTATTTTCAATAGTATAACAAATCTCATTGCTGCAGGATTAGATGAAAGAGTTCTTGGACAATTTTCTCTAGAAACATTAAAGTAATGACTTAGAAAATAATTGAAACACTCGTCATTACACATGCCATTGGGTATCACAACATTTAGCCAAGGTTCATCTTTATTTTTTCTAAACTCAAATAATTGTTTTTAAATTTATCACTAATATTATACCATGAATACCATAAATTATACTGCGTTAAGGTGATTTCATAATCATAATTACGATCTAATCTAATTGGATTAATTGTATAAGATTGTTCAATCTCACTTTTATTACCTTCAATAATAATCAGACCCATTTAATAGAATACTTTTTTTTAAGAACAATTTTTTTTATTATTTAGAAAATTTATCTAATAATTTCAGTCTCTTATAAATGGAAATGAATATACAAAGTAGGATTTATTGTATGAGATGTAAAAAGGTTACTGCTACTACTTCATTTAATCAGGCAGTTTAAAAAAGAAATGGCTTGTCAATGATTAAAGGTATATGTGCACTATGTGATTGCAACAAATATGGTTTATTAAAAAAGGAAGCAATGAACAAAAACCCTGGGTAGACCAAAATGCTAGGTATAAGCGCTTCGAAGACAGGGTTTTAGAATTATACTACACTAATTTTTCAGGGTTAAATTATTTACTTTGAAAATTAAGAGAAAATGGTTATACTGTTTCAAAAGCTAAAATAAAAGAAATATTGCAAAAACAAAATATTTATTCTTTACACCATCCCTCTTATCACACATTTGAAAGAATGCGAGTTTATATACATAGTATTGATGAACAGTGGCAAGCTGATTTAGTTGATATGCAACACTATAAAAAGGAAAATAATAATTTTAAATATATTCTTACAGCGATTGATTGTTTTAGTGAATATGCTTGGTGTATCCCTTTAAAAAATAAAATGGGTAAGGAAATTATTAATGTTTTTAAGGATTTATTTAGAAGTATAAAACCTAACAAGATACAAACGGATAAAGGTAGAGAATTTGTAAAAAAAAACGTTCAAGCATTTTTAAAAGTAATGAAATTTAATTGTTTTCATCAGAAACTGAATTGAAAGCTCAAATAGTAGAACGATTTAATAGAACTATTAAAGAGAAATTACGGAAATATTTTACTTACAACAATACTAAACGTTGGATAGATGTATTACCGTCATTAGTTGACAATTATAATAAGTCATATCATAGATCAATCAAAATGAAACCAATAGAAGCTAGTAGAAAAGAAAATGAAAACAGGGTGTATAAAAATCTGTTTCCAGACATACTTTTTCAAACAACGAAACATAAATTTAATGTAGGTGATTTGGTTAGAATTAACAAGAAAAAGAGTGTTTTTGATAAAGGCTATCTTCCAAATTATACAACGGAAATATTTGAAATTGCTACAGTTAAACAGACAACTCCTATTACTTATGAATTATCCGATGGGGGTGTGTTAATTATTGGTGCTTTTTATGAAAAAGAGTTATCAAAAGTTATTGATTTATAATAATAATTTTTTTATATATAATTTAATCTATATAAATGGATGTTAAAGAATTAAAAAAGTTGTTAACAAATATAGTTAACAACAGGGAAATACTAAGACAAAAGGTTAGACAGAATGCGTAAATACAAGAAGAATTTCATGAATATACTGAAGAGCTAAATGCTCCAGTTGTTGAAAAATTAAAAGAAAATGATGATAATTTGAAACGGCGATTTCTAAGATTAGATCAAAATTTAAGAAACCCTTTACCGGCACCATCGCAACTTCAAAGTATTGAACCATTACCAGCACCATTACAACTTCATGGTATTGAACCATTAGAAATACCAAAAATAAAAACTCCTAATAAATCACCAAAAGCATATGATCTTAACTTGAATATTGATACTAAACTGCTGAAACAGTTAAATGAAGACGATAAAAAGTATTATCCTCAAGAACCAACTTCTTTTGAATTGCCTAATTTTTACATAAATCATTCTGAATTCCTTCAAGACGCTATAAAGAAATAGGGTGAATTGAATCAAAAATATGGTGGGAAAAAAGTACATGGAATACCTGAATATGTTAAACTAGTTGATTTTGTAAAAATTTATAGGTCCAGATTGTTAAAAATTGCTGAACTCCTTAAAATGGACATAAAAATACCACAAGTAGGAACTGGATTGTTTCTAAATGCAAATGAAATGATTGAAAAACTTTCGAAATCTTCTGAGCCGATGTCCTTTTCTAGGGAAACATTCTATAATTTGAGTTTCTGCACTATCTTCTGGATTGACAATTCGTTTCTAATCAATCCAAGTCCAACTAAAAATGGCACCAAAATCGAAAAGATTCATTATTTGATGCCCCATTTCCACACTAACCGAGGTAGGGGGTAAAGAATCCAATTACAGCTCTTGCAGTATTTTCTGGATTCAAAGTCCGTTCTCTACTAATTCAAGTTTGGGGAAATCGACTCATAGCGATAAGCCCATTCCCCAGTATACAAGGATTGATCGATTTTACAGTCTAATAGGTAGCAGAGCTCCTGGAAATACATCAGATGAAGTTAGAAAGGAAGCTGTAACTTTGTTAAATTCCTACCTAAAAAATAAAATATTAAAGAAAAATGAATATAATACAATTTATCAAAATTATCTTAAAATTTGATTATCCAAAAACAAAAACACTGAAATTCCTCACGTTTGAAAATTTCTAAGATTTGGTAATTTTTTTAATAAAATAATTTCTAAATAAATGGCAGGCATTGTAGAAGCGATTGAAAGTTTTTCAAAACGAGAATCCAAATTCATCAAAATAAAAAATAAATTATCGTCTTATACATTTAATAATTACGCGCAGCAGCTAAATATTCGATATAAAAATTGCTGGTAGAAAAGATAAACTATTCAATAAAACAAATAATCATCTTAATCATAAAATATTACTTGAAGATAATCTGATTGAGTTAGAGCGTAATGTTAAGCGTCGAGATAATAAAAAACCCTACAGATTTAATATTATTCCAGAGTTAAAAAAAGGGTTAGAAAATGAAATAAAAGAAAATAATGATATTGTTTCAGATTTACAAAATCAATGTAACACTATGAGAAATAAAGATATTATTGAACTTAAAAAATTCTTAAAATCAAAACAGATTTCAACTGCTTGAAATTATAACGAATTGAAGAATAAAGTAAAAAACTATTTCAATAAACACGTCAAGATTAATCAAAAATTGAATGACGAAACTCAAAAACTCATTAGAGACTTAAGTGGTAGAAATAGGGTAAAAAAATCAGAATATTGACATTTATAACTTATTTATAAATAAGAAAAAAACAAGGGAAGTTCCAGATATCCCAGAGTATGTTTTTAAAATAGAAGAAGAATACGATAATGTAATGCGATCAATTTTCAAAAGCCTCAGAATTTTCCAATTAAAGTTACCCAAATAAAAATAAAACCAACCGAAATATGAACCCAAAAATATGAATCCGAAAATTCAAGTAACCTACAGCTTAAATATGTCTTCAAGCGTTCAATTTAAAGTAGTGAAACAAATGTATTTAATTAAACAATACATTGTAATAGTCTTGTAGCAAGTCTCAAGCGTATCAGTTTAAAATAGCGATACAATTGTAGTAAATTAAAGAATACATTGTCAAAAACTTTCCCAAAGAAAATGTAATAAATAAATCCGACTCCACGTCGCCAAAGTATGCGATAAATATCAGCTTGACCAAATCTTATATGACAGGCGACTAACAAAGTAATTTGAATATTAAGAGCTCGAAATATCAAACTATCAAGAGAGTAAGATTTATCATAAAAAAAAAGTTGTCACTCGATATGCAAAATATCTTTGTATAATCTAATTGCATTGTTCTTTATCTCAATTTAATTAAAACTTATTATCCTTTGCAAACTTTCACATAAATAAATTATAAGTCTTCTGAAAATTAAGCGACACCCTGCTAGCAAAATGTTACAGTGTAAAACTTTGTTCGTACCAAAAAATTTCCAAAGTGATATCTTAAAAGTCATAAATTGCAATTAAAGTTAATATGTAAAAATTTGATTTGTTATAAAAATTCCATATTGATATATTAAGTCATAAATTAAGTGACACCCTGCTAGCAAACTGTTACAGCGTCAAATTTTGAGTTGTTAGAAAAATTTCAAAGTAATGTCTTAAAAGTCATAAACTTTAATAAACCCAAGTAGTCCATTGGTGCATGCTAGTCCAATAGTGATGTAGGGCAAATAGTGCAACCAATAGGAACTGTAAAATATGCTTGTGAGTAACGCCCGAATGTAACCTCTGGCGAAATTAGGGAGAGTAGATAGTCGGGACTTAGCGATTTTGTACTAGTCTTTTCTCAGTCTTTGCGAGTCTTTTTTCAGTCTTACACTAGTCTAACCTAGGAATTTCTTATGATTTATGTTATGTGAGATTATTTGCAGTCTATTCAAAATAAACTTTCGAGAAAACTTTTTGTCAGTGCATTAACTTTTGCTTTGCATCGCTCCAGATGACAATTTTGTATTAGTGTCTCGTATTACAAGTGTGTCAATATAACCGAAGCTCTGCGACAATTATGTGAGTAACAATAAATGCATTACTTTCTTATTTTATTCTATCTATGTTAATATTTCTCAAGTTTGTTAGTCCTTGTGGCTCCACTCGCTCCTAAGGGAAGCTGAAACTTTTCAGTCTGATTTCGACTCAGTATGGCCGTTAATATAAGCTCCCTATATGTACTGCTAGTTTAAGCTCCCCACTCTATAGTTCCGCCTCCACTCAGGTAAGCCACTCGCGAACCGTCCGCTAAGAGCTTGACTAAATTTCCCCATTGAATTAATTAATTGGAATTTCCGTATTAGGAAACATCAGAAAATATAAGAACAAACAACTTTTTTAATAACCCCCCCCCATTAGAATTGGCGCAGCCTGTTTAAAGGAGCAAAACACAAGGACAAAATTTTCTACAAAAAAGATTATTGAGAAATATTAAATATAGGGAAAGTGTATACATGCTTAAAGTGCCATATTATGTTCATACTTTGAATTGAATTATTTTATTAAGCTTAAATCCCCTTAAAGTGTTAAAAAATATATAATTTAGACGTGACGAATTTAAGCTGTATAAAAAAAACCAGTTCCTAATTTTAGTTTATTTCGAAAAAAAAACAAAATGTAGTTGGATAAAAAAGAGCAATTGATAAAGCAAAAACGCATTGACAAAACATTGGAAATTTCAAAATCGCTTCCTTCATATAACGGTGATTCAGATGTAGACGAATTTATTATTCAATTAAACCAATTCGTAGAAGTAACTCAAACGGACTTAAAATCATTAGTAGGCATGTTGTTAATGAGACTTAAGGGACAGGCATTAACATTCCTGAAACAAATAGAACAAACAATAGGGGAAGATAAAAACCTCCCAGTAAACTCAATTGAAAAATTGCTAAAAACGTTCCGAGAAAGATTTGTTGAAACAAGTTCAACACATAAATTAAAGAATGGCACGGTATGTTTCGATGAAACACAAAATGTTAGGAAATACCTACATAGGGTAATGGTATCCATTGAGGCTATGTATGTAAAAGAATCGTGCCCTTTAAACTATAAAATTTATCTAAATGCTTTCATGCAAGGGCTAAGCTCCAAATTGTATAGAATGTTAATTTCAAGAAATATTCAAACAATATAGCTAGCAGTTCAAGAGATGGAGAGACTGATCGAAATTGACTTGATTGTGGTAAACCATATCAAGTCAAGAATAAATAATGTAGACAGTTCAACTCCGGGACGATTGCGAGGGATTTTCCCAGGATTTTTTTCGGGAGATAATTCACCCAAACCAAACCAAAATAGGTCTACAACCCCTACGAGGCAAAGAATAGTACGTTTTGTACCCACGAATACAACAAACTACGTACAGAACCCCCCAATTACATGCTATGCTTGTAATAAACAAGGACATATCGCCAGGGAATGCCGTGCTAAAAACAAATATACACCAGCAACCCCAAATGTTAGTAATCATTTGTTCGGGAGAACAAACTCAAATGCCAATGGGTCAGGAAACTATAGAAATAACCCCCCACGTCTCCCATCGTTCCGCAACCCGTACCAACAAGGATTTGCCTATTCGAATCCGTCCCAATATACGCCTCCCCAGCCCTATTCCAATCCTTCCCCCAACCGAAAAAATGATTATCGGTTTCCCGACGCCAACACGCGACAAAACATGTACCAATTTAATTCATGGACGGTGTATCCAACTAGGTTCAACAGGAATACAACCAATAATATATGATATTTATCCCAGCAGGGAAGTGAAAGAAATTTTTTGGGAAACGAAAGAAATTTTTCGTCACTACAAAATGAACAAATGCCACGAGCCGTCAGTACAAGAAACTTAACCCACGCATTAGTACGTGGCAACCACAACAATCAAATGTCAATCAACTTCGAACTTCCCTAACAAGGGAATTTCCCACCGAACCCCAACCTCAAACGTCAACTTATCAAATAAGCGCTCAGGGAAACGAATTAGGCCCCCAAGAAAATTAACCGGGACCCTGGAGGCCAGTATTTCTTATAGGTCTCTTCCAGTAATTGTACCTTCTTTGAGTGATAATAATGACATATTGCCTATATTGAGCGACTTTAATGTTGCAAATATTTATTTCAAAGCGTTAATAGATTCAGGTGCATCAGTTAACATAATAAATTCGAATGTATTTAATAGACTACCAATATATATTAAGCGACGGAAACATTTTAATATTCCCAGTCTAACTAGTGTCACAGGTCGTAGGCTGGAAGCTATAGGCTCCATACGTTTAGATGTGACAAAAGATAACAGAATCTTCCCTACAGACTTCATAATATGCAAGAATTTCCCATATGAGGCTATAATTGGTGCTAATTTTCTAAAATTTAATAAAGTATTATTAGATATAGCAAATAACAGACTCGTGTATCCATACAATCCTATTCTCCAACGCGTGGAGAGAAGGGAAGCAACAGTGAATAGAAAAAAGTCTTTTGTACCTCACCCCTCGTCATTTTCTCCCACAGGACGAGAAAGAAAATCAAGCAGCAAATGGATCGAGTCAGTAAAAGCAAAAATAGGAAAAATGCAGGAATACAGACAAACAGAAATAAAGAAAATAGCTGAATTATGGAATGAAATAATAGATCTAAATACTATTGTAAGGGGCCAGGACTTGGATTTACCCTTACAATCAACCCCAAAAGCGGAAGACTTGAAGCAACCAAGCGCCAATCTTAACTTAATAGAGAATGACTCGGAAGAGAAATATTATGGATTCGCGGTGCGTAAAACAAAAATCCCCCCAAAAAAAATGCAAAAGGTACAAATCTTACAACTGGTCACCCCTGTAAATGACAATTTCAAAATTGTTTTTGCAACCCCGTTCAAAGAAATCCCTTAGAACCTGTTCTGTTAAGAAAAAATTATTACATATGAGAAAGGAGAAGGTTTTATCTAGTTGACTAACACACATAAAAATGACATGATCACATTAAAAAGAGGTATATGTCTTGTTGAAATACAAGTGATTTCTGAACACGAGCTAAACAAATGGAAAAACTCCAAGAAAACATAGGTTAATGGAATTGATGTCAGTAGCCCAAAGGATAGATACCCACTAACAAGATCCCAATTTTTGGAAAAATTTAAATTAGACCATATCCATGATACACAATTGAAAGAAAAATTGTGTGAATTGCTCTGGAATTTTAGAGATATTTTTTCTACATGCGAGGAAGATATCGGGTTGATACCTTTCTACGAACATTGTATCCAAACCACAGGGTTGCCCGTAGCTAATCAGCCCTATCGCATTCCTCATCCCTACAAGGGATGGTTAAAAATAAAATCCAACAGTTAGAAAGAAACAATATAATACGGCCAAGTATAAGCCCGTATTCAGCCCCCGTTATACTAGTACCGAAAAAGAACAAGGACCTTAGGCTTGTAGTAGATTATAGAGCCTTAAATAAGCAGGTAGTTAGCGACAAATTTCCCCTGCCCCGAATTGATGAAATCCTAGACTCCATTTAAACCAAGAATAAAATTTTTACATCTCTTGACCTCACGCAAGGTTATCATCAGGTTAAGATAGCAGATAATGACGTTTATAAAACGGCTTTTTCAACGACGGAATGTGGTTCTTATGAATATTTGAGAGTACCTTTTGGACTCAAAACTAGTTCAAGTGCATTATGTAGACCTCTATTAAACTTATTACGAGGTATAGAAAATATTATCCATTTTGTGGATTATGTAATTTGTGTGGGAGAAACACCAGAGGACCATTTAAACACATTAACCAAAGTTTCCGAAAAATTCAGAGAGGGTAATCTGAAATGTAGACCTGAAAAAGTAAATTTGTTTCAATCCGAAATAAAATTCCTAGGAATAATAGTGATCCAAGGTCAAATATCACCGGACCCTGAGAAGATAAAATGTGTAGAGAATCTTAAGCCGCCAAAAACTATGAAACAATTAAGAGGCATTATTGGTTTAACCAGTTATTTTAGAAAGTTCATACGCAACTACGCCCAAATTGCCAAACCCTTAACAGACTTGACTAAAGGGGACGGCAAGACTATCACCTGGTCGAATGAAGCTCAAACTTCATTAGATACTCTCAAGAAAGCCCTTACTTCTGAACCAATTTTGTCGTTGCCAGACTTTGAAAGGGGACAATTCGTGGTCATCACCGATGCTTCAGCTCTAGGTATTGGTGCCATTCTTTCCCAATTAATCCCCGTGGAAAACAACCCCGAATCCCAACAGGACCCCCCTCAATACATAGAGAAATTCATATGCTATTCAAGCAGAACTCTAACCAAAGGTGAAAGAAGTTATTCAGCCACGAATTTGGAGTTACTATCTATAATTTATCATTTAGATAAATTTAAACATTATTTAGTAGGTCGAAAATTTAAGTTACGTTCGGACCATAAAAGCTTACAGTACCTAAGCACATTCAAAAATCCAACCGGAATTTTAGCGAGATGGATAATGAAAATCCAAGACCTGGATTACGAATTCGAACATGTGACCGGTAAACAGAATGCCCCTTGCGATTACCTGAGTAGATACCCCAAGAATAACTCTTCAGACAATGAATCTAAACAAATAAATGCCATCAATCCCGGCAAACCAAAAAACAAGAATAATATACCTAACACCCTAACAGAAGAAAACGAGATTATTCGTAGCCCCTTATCCCTAGCCAATATTAAAAGAAACCAAGCTAAGGACGAAATGTGTATGACTCTTATAAATTATTTTGTAAATTCCGATATTCTCCCTGATAGTTTCAAAGACCTGAGGCAGGAAATAGACAATTTTTATTACAATTCGGACAAGAAAATTCTTTGGAAGAAAGCAACAGGTGAAAGGAATAGAGATCAAACCTTAATAATCCCAGTATTCCCCCAAAGCTTAGTAACACCTGCCTTCGAATACTTTCATTCAGAAATAGGTGGACACTTGGGCGTAGCTAAAACTTTTCACAAGTTAAAACAATATTTCTATGTTCCGTCGGCATTAACAAAACCTAAGCATTATATAAATACATGTGAAGCGTGTAATTTAAGGAAAAATCCCCAAACGTACCCTAATCCCCCGATGGGAAGGGTGCCAGCAGCAAGGTTTCCCTTCGATATCGTATAATTCGATCTATTTGGTACGAGTGGAGGATTACCTGTTTCTAATAGAGCTCATACTTGCGTTCTCTCAATAATAGACCATTTCACCGGCTTCACTTTTGCCAAAGCATTGAAAAATCAAGGCGCATACGCCACGAGCGAAGCGTTGGCAAAAATATTTTGAAAATTTGGTGTTCCTCGCCAGGTTATTAGCGACAATGGAACTAACTTCGTTTCCAAAGTAACAAAGGATTTAATGAGTTTCCTTAAAATCAAAAAATTGTTAACCTCTCCCTACCATCCCCAAGCTAATGGAAAAATTGAAAATAGGCACAAAGTATTTTCTAATGTCTTGAGTATTTATTCAAATGACAACCGAAACGATTGGGATTTATATCTACCTTACCTAACTAACGTAATTAATACCGCGTACTCAGAAACGACTAAAGAAAGCCCATTTTTTCTTTTGTTCGGGCGTGATTTTAAAATACCTTACAAAGAAATTATAGAATCAAGACAGTATTACAATAACACAATGGACTATAAGCAAGATTTTATAAATAGAACGAGAAAAACCTTTAAAATAGTTAGACAAGAGTTAGAAAAATGTAAGATGAACCAAGAGTTGAGAAATGAGTCCAAAATCAAGGGGAATATAAATTTTAAAGTAGGCGACTGTGTCTATTTGAAAAATGAAGGTAAGCCATAAGGCAAAAAACTTTCCAATAAGTATTCGGGACCATACAGAATAATCAAACAATATGACAACGATTTTACCTTTAAAATGATAAACCCTGACAGCGCGAGAACATACAAAGCACATGTTAGCCGTATAAAAGGAGCCAAGTACCCAATTAGGTGGGTGCCCAAACCCTCATCCTCAGATTCATCAAATACAGAAAACGAAGTTCCTAGGTCAAGGCTATCCGAATTAAAACCCGTTAATTTCAAACAAGACTACTTTTAAAACCATTGCGAGGAGGAAGATTTTGAAAAATTTTTAGCCATTCAAAATTTAGTCATCCCAAAAGGAAAACCCTTAACACCCATGCCCGCAAGAGCCCAACCAGGTCCAGAAAGTTCATCGTCAGAAAGCTCGGAGCACGAACTGGATTACACGCTATCCCCAAAAACCCAATTGTTCCCCGACCGAATATCCCCCCCCGGCCCCCCCCAAAAGCTTTAACGGCGCAATTGGATCCCCCGCACCCATACTAGAAGGCCCCTTCGATTTAACGTATTAACTAAAAAGAACCATGTACACAACCTTGGAAAAAATAAGAACGAACCCACTCAGGGATACAATTATAGGAAATACACAAAGTTTGAGAGAAGCAATGGACATTATAAATTATCAGAGAAAAACAAGGCAAAGTACGTTGCCTTGGACACAAGAGCGCCCGGCAGATGAAAACTTGGGACAATACCATCACATAACGGGATCTCAAGTATAACCCAAAGAATCTCATTCCTGAAAACAGACCATGCTACGAAATACACCTCACCCCCCGGAAGATATGGCATTCAAGCAGTGGAGACATTCTCCAAAGGTATTTGACTCCTCCCAGAGTTCCCAAGTATCTTTCAACTCCCCCGAAACAGGACGTCAGCGTGAGGAAATGGAAAATAAACCCTCCACCTCCAGAGGAGAGGAGATATATGAAGCAAGAGCGAGTGATACTCCAAAATCTCAAAGGACGGTCCCAAAAAGCCCTAATGATGAGTCCTCAGAAACTAGTTCTACTGAATCCGACAATGAGCCCCAAGACGCACAAAAACAAAAACCTACTTCCGCTACCGCCCATGCAAAGCAGGCTAAGGCAAAAGGCCAGAAATTCATTTTAAAACAGTACAAGAAATTTGACCTAATCTCTATGGGAAAGTCAAAAAAGAGTAAAACGCCAGAAACGGAACAGGAAATTACCATGAAATCTGGCAGAATTAGTAACAAACCAGATAAATGGAAATATGTATAGTAATCTAATAGCCAAAAAATTTATAAGTAAATATTAAATTGAAATTAACTGTTTGAAAGAAAATGGGCAACATAAAAAAGAAATTAAATTTAAAGCGACACTTAAAAATTCCAAACAGTAAATAGTTAAATTTTTCCATATAAATTTGACGCAGGATTGAAAAAAAAATCCTGAAGATAGAAGAAAAACAAGAATTGTTCAACCTCTCATACAGAAAGAGGGATAACTAAGTCGAACCTGTTACAGAAAGAAAAAATATGGATCAGCCATTTCAAATACGAGCAAAACTCCTAAAAGCATCGGCCCAATTGATAACAAAAAAATCAAAAACTGAAAATATGATAGAAACCATGCTTAAATCCCTTAGTGAGGTTAAGACATCCCACGAGAAAGTTACCAATAAAATAAATTATAGTCTAGTTATTAAGAAAATAGAAAAATTATTAGAAGCCAACTCTATGTAACCTGAAGGACAGATTACCAAAATTCATAGCGAAATGTAAAAGATTAGTGATGCAATGCTTGTCGAGGGACAAAATTATCCTGACCAGATCTCTAAGTTGCAAATATTATGTAATAAAATGCAAGAGATTGCTAAAAAAGTACAAGATTACTAAAATATCACTATCCTATCCGCGACAACGACAATACAAGAGCTCCTGGCACCCCAAAGAGCAAGGATCCTGGACATGCAGCATAAGTACGACCATTTGAAAGCACGGAAGGAAATAATTAAGCTTTTACAAGATAGCTTAGAGAAACAGCTAAAGGAGAACCATGCCGAAATTACCAAAGAAATACAAAAACAAAGAGATTTTTGCTCAAACTTAGAAAAAATGGTTGCAACATGTTTTACTGTTGAAATTGACCTAACCCTCAGTCCCCATTTGTAAAATCTTCTTACTAACAGTTAGAACGAAGGACCATCCCAACCTGTATACTTTGTAATTCCAAATCAAGCTCGTCATCATCACATCAAAACCCCAAGTGGAAACTAATCAAGGGAATCCTCCAACGAATAATAACATAATTACGAGGACCCGATACCCTGACGCCCGATAGAATTTTATTACGGGCCAAGATTCCTCAGATATCTCTGCACCAGAGAACACCCAAAACCCAACCATTGCCAGAAGGTACAGAAAACTAAGGAATACCAGACAAGAGAATAAATTGAACTAAGAAAAAGGGTAAAAATTCTTTTTCGTCAAAATCCCCTTCTAATACATTAAAGTGACTACATTTTATAAAACGTGATGTTTAGCGACAAAATGCTGTAAATAACCTAATAGTCGAGCAAAAACTCGTTAAACTAGATTAACTATATATCTCTTGATTAGAATATAGTAATTCACTAATTATAAAAAAAAAACACAACTTTGGAAGGATGGATATTACTTGTAAGTTGCCCGTGTGCATGTAATAAGTTCAAAAATTTCACAAAAAATTCTTCCAGTGAAATTAATTTTAAATAAGGCTACATATATCTTTTCCTCTATAACTTACGTGAATTAATAATCCATATACAAGATATGTGATGAAAAAGAAAACAACATTAAATTATCAAGAAAAATCGTCCTTATTAGTAAAAAAAAAGAAAAATTAAAACAACCAATGGGAGCCCAAGGCATTTTTCGGACGTTCAAATCAAACTTAATTATTTAAAGACCCATGCCATTCAACAAGGAAAAAAAACACAAAAAAAAACTCCCTTCGCAATTTTATTACTGAATTCAGACCACCCCTCTCAACGCTGTAAATCACCTACGCAGTTCAAATAACCCTAAGTAAATGCCAAATCTTAGCAACCAGTCTTCACGATAAAAACTAAAAAAAAGGGCCTTAGTACAAATGGTAACTAAAATTATTTTTTCGAATAAAAATAAAAAAAAGGACCTACAAATAACACCAAGCACCTTTCATAAATCAAATGGAAGCTTAACGTCGCGATTCTTAAAAAAAAAACATACTACTAACCTAATTAATCGCGTACACAATTCAAGTGACCCCACGTAAAACGCCAATACGATAATAAATTAATACCTATGATTCCAAACTTAAGCATAATATCCTCGAATCAAAATACTCTCCCTGTTCATTCTCTTGTTAATAAAAAAAAATATATAGTTGACCCGTATACCGTCGTGTACTCTGAGCTAATTGCATACCTGTGATTAATGGTCCTTTTGGCGCAAAAATATAGTTTGATCTCAAAAATTAGTACTTTTGATATATCCTTAACCATATGTTTGATCATATATTAATTACAGATTGGTGTGATATAAGCCAAAATGAATAAAATATTATACAATTCCGTTCCGAAACCTAAATGAAACAAAGGAAATTAATTGCTAGAAAATTGACGCAAAACGAAAATTTTAGTAACCTTAAAAAACGTAAAAATAAATCAAAATTGCAGAACTTAAAATTTTAATTTTTACACGTAAATTTCAACTTACAGAAATGCGATATAATCCTTAATAGGAAATATATCCACAAATACGAATAAAACCACGAAGGCAGTGTGATTCTTAAGTCATAAAAACAAGCCCAATAAATACGTGGAACAAAAAAAAACCTAAAAGAAAAAGCATTTTTTGTGGCCCAGTCTATTTTGTGGTCTAGCCTATTCGGTTAAATGAATTTCTTGAATGACATAAGCAAATATTAATGTACATATCTTCTAAGTCAATAGTGACAAGTATTAAAGAAAAACCTTCCAAGCAAAGAAAATACGTGAAAATAGCTATCAAAGTTCCTATATACCGTACCGAGGAGTCAAAAGTAAGATAAAATTTCAAAAAAAGGACGCGTATTGATTGATTTTTCAAGCTCTGACCAACTATATAGAATATATTTTCCCTAATAGAAAATTGTCAGACCATAAATTAGAATCATGACTAATAATTAGCTAAATAACACATTAGTGTTGCAATAATCAGCAAAAAGAGTAGAACGCTTACAGCCGATAGACAAAGGGCAATATAATCATTAAAAACCCTAAAAATTGCAGCAATAAATTCAATCAATAGTCACCTTAAGGCGAGCCAAACTCTACAAAAGAACCGCGCAATCAAAGTATAATAAATAACCTGTAACAAAAGATTAACAAAGAAAAAAACTTTTTCCTAAACTTGGCAGTTTCTGAACTTTGGAGAGGTTTTGAACTGTGATTGAAAGATAATCACGACCATTAAAACCAAACGCGAAGCTAATATTGAATAAAATTATTCGCTTACGATCCAGCAATCAGTCGTATAAATATATATATATATAAGATAAATAATTTATTAAAATGACCTACCAGAAGGGTAAAACAAAAAAACAGTCAGTTAATTCCTAAAATATTGTAATTCCCAAAATATTTAAACTACAATCACATAGCGTGTATCGTAAAAGTGACCCATAAATTCACAGTGACGCTAAAAAAAATGGCAACGTGCAATTAGGCTAATGGCTTTTTGACAATAGCAGATATATTCTGCTTCAGAAATGTAATTCAATTTCTATGGGTTCTAATAAAAGACACAAACCACGCAACGTATCGCTAAAGACGAGTAGGACTAAATTAAACCAATATAGGCCTGTCAAAATACGGACTAATAACCAAAATAATTCAGAAGTCCAGTAATGCAAGAAATAACCGATTAATGCAAAGGGAAGAAAATTCTACCAAATTGGCGTTAGTCATAAATACTCATATCACAAGACAGTATTTAATAATTTTTGCTAACCTTATAAGCCAGTCACGACCTCAGGTCCCTGCTAATCCTTGATTCCCCTAATAAGTAATATGACATGGTAAACCACATGTTATTCACAAAAATTAAGCTTTGTGAAAGCACGGCATTTAAGAGTTCGGAGAATATGCACTCACTAGTGAGCATGTACTTAACTAAAATTAATAGAAGAAAACGAACATTTATACGAAGTATGAATAACTGAAGGATAATTTTTAATACAATTAAGTGAAAGTAGAAGCCATAAAAGAGATTCCAACACCTGTTAGGTAATTTTACCCTTTGTTCAGACATACGTTTCGAAGACCCTAAATCAATAAGGATAAATTATCGAACTTTCTCCCTGAATCAAGCTCTTGCAGAAGGATAACCCACTAAAGATTATTGCGATAAAATACCAAAGAAAAAGAGTTACGAATATTATAAGTAGTATTCTAATCAAATTTATGAGCCCCCCCCCTCAGTGGTGCGGCATCTTCGTGGCACCAAAGTATGGCATCAACAAATGTATTTTAATTTTCATTTGGGAAATATAAAGGAATTAAATTCATATGGCTTATGACAAGCTACGAAACTATTAAGTAACACCGCGCTGGATAATAAGTATCTCTGTCACGTGGCGTTAACTCCGCCACAAGAGAAGGATGATTTGTAAATAATAAAAGTAAATGAGTTACACTTCAACTCACTTAACTCCCATTAACTAAGGATATACAAAGCTGATGAAAGTAATACTTTAGTCACGTCACAGCTAAATGAAATATAAAGATAAATGAAAAAGCATTACAGCCTAATAGCTGAATTTTTGAAAGCATTAAAAAATAAGTCTATGTTTTCAAAAAAAAGGGCCTTAACGAAATTAATTGAAACTATGGATATTTCAAAAAGATTGTTTAAAAAGAAAAGTTTGCCTCGTTAATTATAGATTACTTAATAAATTTTTTTTTGTTGTAAATAAGGGTTCAACAAGTATAGAAATTGAATGCCATATTAAATTATAATAGAAAAACTTCAGAGTTTCCCTCAAGCTGATCGACAACTATTGCATTAACTAAAAATACTAAAAAACAATATAACATAACCCTTTACTTAACTAATAAAGAAAAAAAAAACCATTCGAGTCCATATAAAAGATACTTTCAGCTAAAAGTCAGTAGTAGTACCTTATACGCTTCCAAGGTGACAATAAAATTTTTTTTTATTATTTATTAAAAATCAGTAGTAGTACCTTATACGCTTCCAAGGTGACAATAAAAATTTTTTTTCTCTCGACAATTAATGAAAGCTCAGTATACATGGCTATTCTAATTCACAGAAGAAAAATAAAGTAATAGTCAGCGAACAACCCCATGACATACTTTGATAATGGTATAGAAGGAATGACTGAAATGTCCACATGACATACAATAGTAAAAACGGGCGAACCCCAAAGCATAGGAGGTTAGAGCCAAGGATGGGCATGGTGTATATTGTCCCACCATGCAATCACTCGATTTCCATTCTCTGATGAGAAAAAGTACGTGGATACGAGACTTGATTGCACAACAAGACGTTTCTTGGCGACTACTACAACTGCTTATTCGTCAAACTTCTTAAACAAATGGCCCCTCAGTCGTGGGAGGCTGAGGCAAAGGGGCAATGTTGGATGGTGTCTATATAACATCCCATTGCCATTTGGCCCTAGCTCTCTTATGAGAAACGACCATGCAGTTACGAATAGTTATCACCACATAATGAAAAACTACGGTTTTGAAGTTGGACAAAAATACCCTAAAACATGGGGACCCGCTGGTCGAATAGCGTGACAAGTGGTGCATTATATCCCTTTAGTCATTATTGTTTGACCGGTGAGCTCTCATGAGAATACAAACAAATCTCCCTATAAAAAGTGACTCGAAGGAATTACCCTAACCTCACCCCCAACATTAGAATGGACAAAAAAAAGTCCGATACGTGGAAAGTATTGAAGCCCAGTGATCTTTTTCACTGTTGATCATTTTCGAGGAAGGGCACTTAGCAATGTTTCTTCTTACTAAGTACAACTTGAAGGGTTTATTTGGTTCGAAACTTTAACGAGATCCGCCATCTTTCAAGTTACCCCAAGAGAGTATAAAGACATAAAGAAAATAACAATGAATCAAGTTTTTCCGTAGTAAAAATAATAAATGACCAACTGTCCACATCTCAGCTGTGCCGGAAAGTCAATCGACCAAATATTTGCAAAGAAATGACATAATGGCCCTTCAGTGTGGCACAACCCAAGCCTGCACCTCCCAAACCAATTATTAGTATATTTAATGTGCTTAGATATACCTGAAAGTGGTAAAAATGATATAGTATTTGAACTCCAATTTCTCAGCTCAAATGTTTCGCCATGGGAAAATTATCGACTTCTTGATATGCTTACATTTCCAAGTTCAAAGGCGGCACTGCCGGATGATGCACCCATATTGAAATTAAAACCCAACATTAGTGAAAGAAACTGTATATACAAATAATCTCGTTAAAATGAATGATAAAAAAACCTTATGATATTACCTGAAGCGTTATAACTATGAAAATCGATTATTATCACAATTTTAAAAAGAAAGTGCATTATAGACCAGGGTCGTATTAATAGTTATAAAACTATGAATCAGAGTAAATGTCACAAGATCTAAGTACATTATCAATATAATGACAAAAAAGTAGTTTCTCGAAAGTCCCTATACTTTTAAGCCTATAAAACGACCGCAAAGTCGTTAAACTAGAGTAAGGAGCTTTAGGAAATCGAATTACGTTCGAACACACAAATAGCCAGGTGCAAGGTGGCACCGGTGAAAAAGTAGTTCAACCTCGACGACCTGAAGTTACCTTGTTTTCCATTCAGAGTATACATTCATTATTGGTTAATATGGAGCTTTAGATGATCGAATTATTTCGAACGAATAAGTACCCGATGTATTGAGGAAATACCGGTGAAAAGGTAGTTTGACCTCGACCTAGAGTGTACTATGACTATAACCAATCTTGAAAAATTTAACTAGACAAAAGTCAATAAAAACTACCTCCTTTTGGCCATTGTTCTGAAATGTTCTGAAAGGACCAAATAAAGAAAAGGCCAAAGCAATTATCGATACAGAGAACATATATATAAGGCACGCAAAAGAAAATGTCATATACTCAGCGACAATTCTCATTGTGAGTAAATCAGGGGAAAAAGTCTTCGCGAAAGAATGGAACGTCAAATACAATTTAAGAAAATATGACAAGAAATCGTATAGTTTCGGACTACGATTGGCAAATAAACCCAAATATCGATCCGTAAAGGGAAAATTGGGAATAAAATACAATGCAAGAAAGGATTAGTACCTTCAATATAAGTAGAAGCCATGTGGCTAACGATGTTAGCTGCTCGCATAATAATGCAATCTATATTCAAAACCCTAAAGAATAAAACAAAAAACAAGGAATAGATTACATTGCAAGATAAATTAACACATATTATTTTAGCATTAGACAGGAAGGTGCAATTAACGAAGGCCATCATAATTTTCATTGTTCACGCAGTGGCCCAAGACGACATAAGGAAGGGAATCATACCTAAGCATGGGAACTACCCCCAAAATTGTCATATTGCATGAGAAATATGAATTCGCCTATTCACAAGGAGACCGAAGATTATCACATGCGTGGAACCGATCTGGAGCGTCTTCAGCTCCTTCTAAAGGAATATTTAGTCGTTCACGAGACTGAAGCTCATTGATTCCCCTAACCATGAAGATTTTGTTGATTCAAGTTATGGAAAAATTACGAGACCACGGAGACAAAACCCGAAGGAGGACTGTATTGAGCCAAGCGAGATGCAAAGCCTAAACCCATAACTCCCTGATAACCCTTAAGAAAAAAGTAAGGGAGGACATGATCGAACGAATGGGAGGGGAGGTCCTCATTCGTGCCATGTCCAGTCCCAAATTTCCACTTATTTTTTGTGCAAACCCATGCAGCTGCAAGGATATATTTCTTAAGCGGCATGGACGCGCATAAACAGTAAAGATTTGGAAATTTATAGTAAATCGAGACCTCTCATAAAAACCACATAACCTACCTCGCATGTAGTCCTATAATAGAAAATTAAATGAGTGTCGAATAACATTTAAAAGCTCTTTGAATATTAATATGTGCCAAATACACAAATATACATGTATATATATATATATAATCACCAAATTTTGGAAATATCGTATAGTGTTATTTTTTTTGCAGACACAATTATTTTCCCAGTTTTACCTAGTTTATCTCGTAGTAATTTAGTGATTGCTGCAATATGCACGTAAAAGCATGAAAATTGCTATTATTTGTTTTATCTTTGAATTTAACCGTAACTGTATTAAAAGTGATATTATTCATATGATTAATCACGACTATTATTTCAAACAATAGTCCCCACATGGTATCATATAAATTGTATATTATTGCTGTATGTGTCTTAACTTGTGTAATTATAAAGAGCACATGATTCTGCCCAGATATTTATATTCTAGGAAGCAGAGTAACCAGTGCAAATTAATTATTGGTGTACCAGCAGGCAACACGGATAAAACCCAGTAGCATCTACTTTCATCATTCGTCAACCACCGATAAGTACTCACCAAGGAAACCCCTGAAGACAATATCCTGACGACAATCCAAGTCACCCAAACCTAGTACCAGGTAACACGATTCCAAACAATATCGACAAACCAAGAATAACCCTAGAGTCAATCCCTCGAAGATTACATATCTTCAACCCCAAATCAGAGACAATATGTTGAAACAAGACCAAAAGTTTAAGTTTTGACTCTATCTAATCTTTATTAGATGTCGCAAAACCAAACCATCCTACATGAACAATTTAATGGGAAATATAAACTGTACGTGCTAAAATTCTTTTCCCAAAATGAAGTGTTCAGAGAAGAAAACCAACCAGCTGTTATTGTTTTAATCTCCATAATCAAGCCCTCAATGACTGTGTATCATGTGACGGGGAATCAAAGACAATGCGTCGAGCCAAGGCCCTAAGATCAAGTTTTGATCCTGCCATAGTTAACGTTAAATGTCGTAACACAGCCCATAATCCAAATAAAAGAAGAACTGAACGTGAACAATTTACGGGAAACACAGACTGTACGAGTATTAGATTTTCCCAAAAATAAAAGTGTCCAAGAAGAGATACCCAGCCCAGCGATCAAGGTACCCATTTCATGTAATCAATTCCCCAAGAGTTATATACCTAGTAAACAATAAAAGAAGAACTAAACGTGATCAATCTACGGAAAACACAGACTGTACGAGTATTAGATTTTCCGAGGATAAAAGTGTCCAAGAAGAATTACCCAGCCAGCGATCAAGATACCCATTTCATGTAATCTATTCCCCAAGGGTTATGTACCTAATAGACATTTCAACATCCCTGTGACATCAACCCCGCGTGTTTCACATGACAAACCATGCACGGACGATTTTGTGCAATAGTCATAATTATGAACAATGTAAACGCTCATCCCAAGGAACAAGTGCCAAAAAGCGAAACACCAAGAAGACAAACCATAAACAATTAGCCAACCTAGTAATTAACTGAATGGAAGCCTAAAGTAAGAGTGATAACTTATGTGAGTATTATAGACACGTAGAATGATGAAGTAAGTGTGAAACCTTATGTATCTAACTTATAACTTTAGTGAAAATAGAGAAAATTTTCATAAAATAAGTGAAAAATAAGTGTAAATTACGTAAACTCAGTGTTGCAATCAGACATTAAACTTAAAACCTATTAATGCGTCAAACTTTTTCTTGCAAATTATTTTAATTTCAGTGAGTTATAAATTTATATGTAGTTACGTACTTTGGAAGTCAAGTACTTATTGTACAAACATAGTGTCAGGTGAAAGCATAAACTAGCATTAAAACTAGCGAACATGTACCATGTCAAGTAGTAAAATAATTGCAAAAGCAGAACTCAAATGATAAAACCATGTAGATATTAGCATGTCAGGTGAAGGTAATCTTAGTGTTAGGTGGAGGAAATATTAATGATTATGTAATCGTATAACCTAATGTGTTAGTCAACAGAAACTCTTTGGCCATTTCGCCAAATAGAGTGAGTAGGTTATGGACTTTAAAGTAATGTTGTTATATATATAATCTAATAGAGCAATCGGGGATTTGTAAAAAAAAAGTAGAATCAAAACAGAGCCAATTCAAGTAATGAGTACTAAAATAAATTCTTTTAAAGAAAAAAAAAAATTGAAAGTGTAGAGAGAGAGCATAACACAACGATGAGGACATCGTTAAGAATGGGAAGGATGATATGTAATGGGATCAATTTTCAAAAGCCTCAGAATTTTCCAATTAAAATTACCCAAATGAAATTAAAACCAACCGAAATATGAACCCAAAAATATGAATCCGAAAATTCAAGTAACCTACAGATCAAACAAGTCTCAAGCGTTCAATTTAAAATAGTGAAACAAATGTTTTTTATTAAACAATACATCGTAAGAATTTTTTAGCAAGTCTCAAGCGTTTCAGTTTAAAATAGTGAAACAAATGTAGTTAATTAAAGAATACATTGTAAAAATCTTTCCCACAGAAAATGTAATAAATAAATCCGACTCCGCGTCGCCAAAGTATGCAATAAATATCAGCTTGACCAAATCTTATATGACAGGCGACTAACAAAGTAATTTGAATATTAAGAGCTCGAAATACCAAACTATCAAGAGAGTAAGATTTATCATACAAAAAAAGTAGTCACTCGAGATGCAAAATATCTTTTTATAATCTAATTGCATTGTTCTGTATCTCAATTTAATTAAAACGTATTATCCTTTGCAAACTTTCACATAAATAAATTATAAGTCTTCTTAAAATCAAGCGACACCCTGCTAGCAAAATGTTACAGTGTAAAACTTTGTTCGTTCGAAAAAATTCCAAAGTGATATCTTAAAAGTTATAAATTGTAATTAAAGTTACTATGTAAAACTTTGCTTTGTTAGAAAAATTCCAGAGTGATATCTTAAAAGTCATAAATTAAGCGACACCCTGCTAGCAAAATGTTGCAACGTCAAACTTTGAGTTGTTCGAAAAATTCCAAAGTGATGTCTTAAAAGTCATAAACTTTAATTAAACCAAAGTAGCCCATTGATGCATGCCAGTCCAATAGTGATGTAGGACAAATAGTGCAACCAATAGGAACTGTAAAATATGCTTGTGAGTAACGCCCGAATGTAACCTCTGGCGAAATTAGGGAGAGTAGATAGTCGGGACTTAGCGATTTTGTACTAGTCTTTTCTCAGTCTTTGCGAGTCTTTTTTCAGTCTTACACCAGTCTAACCTAGGAATTTCTTATGATTTATGTTATGTGAGATTATTTGCTGTCTATGCAAAATAAACTTTCGAGAAAACTTTTTGTCAGTGCATTAACTTTTGAGTTGCATCGCTACAGATGACAATTTTGTATTAGTGTCTCGTATTGCAAGTGTGTCAATATAACCGAAGCTCTGCAACAATTATGTGAGGAACAATAAATAAATTACTTTCTTATTTTATTCCTATCCATGTTAATATCTCTCAAGTTTGTTGGTCCTTGTGACTCTTCTCGCTCCAAAGGGGAACTGAAATTTTTCAGTCTCATTTTGACTCGGTCTGAAAGTTGACATAAGCACCTTATTTATACTCCTAGTTTAAGCTCCCCACTCTATAGTTCCGCCTCCACTCAGGCAAGCCACTCGCGAACCGTCCGCTAAGAGCTTGACTAAATTTCCCCATTGAATTAATTAATTGGAATTTCCGTATTAGGAAACATCAGAAAATATAAGAACAAACAACTTTTTTAATAAACCCCCCCCCATTAGAATAATAACCCAAGCATTCAATGGATTAGAGAAAATTCCCTTACAGTTAATATTTCAATGAATTCAAATGGAGTTGATTTTGGAACACTGTTTGACTTTGTTGTTGAGGATGTAAAAAATAGAATGAATGAAAGAAATAGTTACAGAGTTCAATTCACATCTCGGGTAATATTTTATTCTCAGAAGGATAATGAAGAACTCGAACCTATTCATTATCACAGTTATTCCTGGAATTTTTGATAATAATAGTGGTATCAATGAAAGCCATCTAAATAGTAATCACAGGAAAATACATACATTAGTCATTGAAAATATCCCAAGATCAGGCTTACAATTTGAAAGAGTCGATGGAATTGATTATTGAATGACAAGATTATCAAATTATGTGGGAGGTACTTATAAAGAGTTAACTGAATTTGTAAAAAATAAAAAAGCGTGTATTAAAATAAAAAATAATGATAATAAATGATTTCTTTGGTCAAACCTAATTTATCTTCGTCCAGCGAATAATAAAAATTCTGACCCACTTGCAAAATATAAGCCTTATGACAATAAATTCATTTTTACAGGGATTACTAATTCTCCTATGGACATTCATGATATTCATAAATTTGAAAATAAATATAATTTAAAAATTTGTTTATTTGAAATAAGTGAAAGTAAAGTGACTAGAACTCACTTTCCTAAAACTAAGATCAATGGAAAAAATGCTACACATGTGATTAATTTACTCTATTGTGATAATCATTATGTTTTAATTAAAGATTTAAACAAACTACTTGCATCCCAAATCTTTCCATTCTGTGGAAGACACTTTAATGAACAAGAAAAATTTGAAAAACATGGTAAAAAAGAAAATTGTGAAGATCCTGACATCATTATGCCTAAACCAGGATCTAAAATTGAATTTAAGAATATAGCTAAACAAGTGAAAGTAGCTTACTGTATAATAGCTGATTCTGAATCATATAATGAAAAATTTAATGAGAAGAAAGGTAATAAGCCAACCATAGTAGCAGAGAAAATACTATTTTCTTATGGATTCCAAGTCAGTTCTTCGTTTCATACTATGCGAGATAAATATTAAAAATACTTTTGTGAGGATGCTAGGAAGCATTTTGTAACTACATTATCAGAAATGGGTACAGAAATAGCCAATGAGTATGATAATAGACAACATGAGCATAGATATACACAAGAAAAACAAAGAGAAAAAATGGAATAATACAACTAATAAAAGCTGCCATATTTGTGAAAAAGGAATAGTTGATAATAATTTCCAATTAGATCACGACCACATGACTGGTAATATACGGGGATTTACACATGCTGAATGTAATAAAAACTTCAGAATTCGCAAACACATCCCTATTGTAATGCATAATCTCTCAAAATATGACTCTCATTTATTTCTTAGAGAGTTAGTACCTGATAATGGTATTTTTGATTCAGCGGAGAGTTTTATATCGTTTTATAAATCAATAACTGTTAAAAATGATCAAGATAAAGAAATTAATTATAAAATGCCTTTTATAGATTCATTTCTATTTATGGATTCATCATTGGATAAATTATCTGAAAATCTAGCAAAATTTGAATATAAATTAAATTGCAACTGTTTCAGAAATAATTTCAAATATACTTCTGCTGTATTTGAAAATACTGAAGAATTTAAAGAAATAATAAAGAAAGGGGTTTATCCCTATGAATACATTGATAGCTATGAAAAAATAAATGATCCAAAATTACCTTCAATAGACAAGTTTTATTCTAGATTAACAGGAAAAAATATATCTGAAGAAGATTATGAAAGAGCGAAATCTATTTGGAAATTATTTAAATGTAAAATGCTATTAGATTATAGTAAATTATACCTAAAAAGTGATGTTTTAATTTTATCAGATGTCGTTGAAAATTTTAGAAATGTATGTTTAAATAATTATGAACTAGATCCCTTACACTTATTCTCAGCACCAGGATTAACATGGGAACTTTTCTCAAACAGTCTGAAGCTAAAATTCCATTAATTTCTGACGAAGATAGGTATAAATTTATTGAAAAAGGTATAAGAGGTGGCGTATCTCAGTGTATGAAAAGATATACTAAAGCGAATAGTAAATATATGAAAACCTTTGATAAAACAAAACCTTCGAATTATTTAATGTATTAAGACGCTAATAATTCATATGATTGGGCAATGTCCCAAAAATTACCAAAAAAAGATTTTAATTTTATTAATATACCAGGTAATTTAAAAGAAAACAATTCTTTAGATTACTACCAACAACTAAAACAACATATCCAATCAGAAATGAACAAGGATAATGTAGGAGGCATGTATGAAGTTGATTTAGAATATGCAAGAGAGCTACACAATTTACACAAAGATTTACCACTAGCTCCTGAACATTTTCAATATAAATTAAGTACAACTTTAAATAATAAAATAAACTATGTTGTGCATTATAAAGTCTATTTAAAACATGGCTTAGTATTGAACAAATTACATAGAATACTAGCATTTACTGAAGCACCCTATTTAAAAGAATATATGAATCATAATACTAAATTACGACAAAAGGGAAAGAATGATTTCGATAAAGATTTCATTTAATTATTGAATAGTGTTGCTTTTGGGATAACTATGGAAAATATTAGAAAAACAGGTATCATTGAAATTCTCACTAGTGATGAATAAAGACAAAAAATAATTAAAAAATATAACATTAGATTGGATAAAATTTTGATCAAGAGTTTCGCAGAAGCTAGAAAGACCAAGTCAAAAATAAATCTAGATAAACCTATTTATGTCGGATTCACTGTATTAGAGTAATCCAAGCTGTGAATGTATGAATTTCATTATGAATACATGATACCCAAACATGATAAAAATATTGACTTATGCTACATGGATATGGATAGTTTTGTTTATGATATTCGAACTGAGGATTTCTATTAAGACATTAAAGCTGACCTCCAAGAAAAATTCGGTACTTCAGATTATAAAAAAGATAATCCTTATAACTTCCCTTCGGTCAATAAAAAAGTGATAGGTATGATGAAGGATTAATTATCTGGAACAATAATGTCTGAGTTTGTAGGTTTGAGGTCAAAAGTATACGCTTATTTAAAAGAGGGTGACAATGAAACTAAAGCAAAGAAAAAATTAAAAGGAATCAAAACTAATATCATCAAAGATAAAATAACATCACAGAATTATAAAGATGTATTATTCGGGAAAGTAAAAAGTCTATCAAAAACACAGTATACTTTAAGAGCTAATAAATACAGAATTTTCTTAGAAAAAAAAAAATAAAAAAGCTCTGAACCCCAATGATACTAAAAGAAAAGTATTGAAAAATAAAGTTAACATATTATCGTGGGGATTTAACCCATAGTTAGGTAGTTAAGTTAGTTGGATAGTTAGGTTGTTAAGTTAGTTAGTTAGGTAGTTAAGTTAGGTAGGTAGGTAGTTAAGTTAGTTAGGTAGGTAGCTAAGTTAGGTAGGTAGGTAGCTAAGTTAGGTAGGTAGGTAGCTAAGTTAGGTAGGTAGGTAGCTAAATTAAGTAGGTAGGTATCTACATTATATACTGCTAGTACTTTATCTACTAAAATCTTATAATATGTAAATGGATCAAAAAGCACCTATTAAAGTATATGATTTTAAATAGACCCCGGCACCGCGCCGATGAGGGAAGACCGGTGGCAGCGGGACAAAAAACAGCACGCCGCGCCAAGACGCCGGTAAGATGTCGGCGGCGCGCCGCCGTTAAGATGTCGGCGGCGCGCCTTCGGCGCGATAAATGTTGACCGCAAACATTAATGTTGTCATCAGTCTTTCTCAAATCACAGCTTAAATTTACAACAGATTCGAGCTTATTCATGAGTTCAAAAATTCACAAGTCGCTGGCTGGAAACTGGTCTTCTTCGCTATTCATCAAGAGAAGTAGATATCTGGTAGAAACGAAATGGCTGTGGCGTTTCAGAACCCTTACATAATACGAGTAGTTGAAGTATCTATTAGCTATATATTCTTAATATAAATAATTATAAAAATTAGTAGTTTTTTTCATCGAGCATTACTGCATATAAAACTTCAAGTACCGTATCACAAAATTCGTCAGTTATCTGGGTAAAAACTTTGAATATAAATTTGAAGTTAGAAGCTAAATTTTTTCATAATGCCCTTTGTCTATATCTGTTTTGTCACCTTTAAAACAGTTGAAATGGGCGACTTTGATATTGATTGTTTTTTTGCTCTTTTGGATTCCTAAGAAGCCTTCTTGTATTAAAAACTGGTTTTTAAGAAAAATTAAAAAAAAATGCATTTTAAAGTTTTTTGGCTTTTTTATAAAATATATGTCATGTAGGCTAAGGCTGAGCTGCTGCTTTTTTATTGCTTTTGGCTGCTCTTTTGGATATTATTCATATTTTCTTTTGGGGATTCATTCCAAATTATAAACTGATAAATACCTAATATCAGTCAAATTATAAACTGCATCTAAAAGGAGTAAATTTATCAAATTAAAAAATACATGATGAACACTTCACATGAGAACACTTCAATTACAATGAAACAAAAAACACTTAATAGTTTATTCGCTACGAAAGAAAAATTAAATGCCAGCTACTTTCTTAGGTAAAAAATGAAAAGCTCATTCGTTTTAAGTGTAATTTAATGAATTAATATGCAGACTGTAGTAGCTCCAGGAAGATGTTGAAATTTTCATCCTGGTTCGTCACTTTTTATCCAAGCAAAATGTTAGGACACTTAGTATCAGTTATTGAGTTTAAGCTTTGATTTCCAAATGCTCACAAGAATTACCAAATTTAAGAAAGTTGCAACAATAAGTCACCTGTGGTCAAAATTCTCAGACTCCTCTTTGATCCCCACCCAGGATCAAAGCTTCTACTATGGTCATTTCCATGGAAATCTCCAAAGAGTTTCTCTTTAAAATAGCTTTCGAGCGTAGTTAGGGGTGTTTAGACTTTTTTGCTTTTCTTCAAAGCTTTGAAAACAGTATTATAATATTCCAAATGTTACATTTGTGCATATTTGTGGTAATCATTTGTGGGGTGATCGAATTTTCTAAACCACTGTAAATACGTAAGAACGTTGCAACATCTAGTACCCTGAGGTCATAAGACTGTCAAAGACTCCTCCTTAAACCTCCCAAATTGAAAGCTTTTATTATGACCTGGCCTTTTAATGTAACTTGGGCATTGGATCAAGGGCGCCATTGTTACTCGGGTGCAACGTTAGGTGGGAAAGTCGATATCGCTTTCGTCACACCAATTCGTTTTAGTGTGCATCTGCCTGGTACTTATGAATGAATGTTCTCAAAGTAAACCCGTTTCATCAATAAGAAAAAAACGGATCAATAAGAGAAAAATGGACGCATATGTCCCTTTCCCTTTGGACGATAAAACCATGCAAGTGCTGTATCAAGTATAAGTCACGAAAATCTTGTTAATAATGTCAACTTTTTAACTTTTTGGCATCCCTACTTTCAATAAAAAAAATCAAGGTACTATCACTTAAATATAATAACTCCCTATGCCCCCCCCCCCCCTTCTGTATACCATCATGATAGGATACCATCTCTGCTTTAAATAAAAAAAATTAGCTTATTGACACCCCTGCTTTAAAAAAATTGAGGTATTATCATATAAATATGATAGCTCAATACCCCCTTCCCCCCTCTGGATACCACCTAGATAGGATGATGTCTCTACTTTAAATAAAAAAATCAACTTTTTTGGATCCATGCTTTCAATAAATAACATTTCGAGCTATTATCATTTAAATGTAATACCTCCCTACCCCCCCCCCCCTCTGGATACCACCTTCATAGGATACCGTCTCAGCTTTCATTAGAAAAATAATTTACTTAATAATTAACTATGTCACTATATGGTTCAAACAAAAACGCAAAATAACGTTAAACAGCTTAGTGTTCCTTGAAAAAAATTGAGGGTATGAGCAAAGGGGTACAAAGACAACAACAAAAATGTCGAAATTATTCAGATATACCTCAAATTATTGGAAAACTGAGTGATGGATTCGCAATGGCATTCGATAAGATCCAAAGAATCTAATTAAAAGGGAGCACACACAAAAGCCAAACAATCTTTAATTCCCCAACCTTGTACATAGCTTAGTCTATAGCTAAATTTTGTCTTAATCGAAGGTTGTTTTTTTTTAGGGGGGGGGGTGTAAAAATGTTCCAGAAAGAAGATTGTATTTTCCATCAGGCGTTCAATAATTGAGTATTAAAAATTAAGAAAATCTTATCTAAAAAAAGCAAAAAAAAAACCTGCAAACTTACAATTCAGCTGTAGAAACAATCTGTCGGCTGTCAATTTCAAAATCCAACAAAAGACTGAAGCTGTATAGTAGTGAATGCGTTCTATAATCCTATTCAACTTGAAAATAAAATTATTGACTATGAATGATGTAAGAAATAGCAATGGAGAAACTGCATTCGAAATGATTGAAACTCATTTCATAAAGACGATACTTTTTTTTGTCAACATATAAAGAACTATGTATATTGCAATATTTGCAATAGCATATTGCATCTGTCTGGTTTTTATGCAAAGTAACAAAAGAGACGAAAATTAATGAAGAAGAGAGTAGTGAAGAATTATGGTATTCAAAGTAATATTTGGCAGGGAAAGTCACTGGTGATAAATCACTAAAGATGGCACCGTGATTGTGTGATTTTCGGGGATTCGGGGAACCAAATTTTTTTTCGGGGTGACGCATAGATTTTCGGGGAAATACCCGAAAATTCGGGGATAGTGCAAGCCCTGCTTGATTTCTAATCAGGAAAATTGAAATACTAAACCAAACGAGAAGGAAAAGCTCCAACTTTGTGTTTGACGCAATAAAGAATTGCCGCGAAAATAATTTAAAGTCGACCGAGTGTAGCGATAAGCAATTTTTATGGTACAGGGCTTAATTGTGGTCATAAAGATTGACCGCGTCAAATGTAATATTATGCTTGAAAGCCGTGAACTTACACCTTATAAGTTCTTCGATAGCGCCACTTATAGCGCTAGGGACTGTGCCGTTTAAGGCGTTAAAGGTCGCGCTGTTTCCGCCAGTTGAGTTTTTCTTAGGTCGAGTGATAGGCTAAGCAAACTATAAAAATGCTAAGAAAATCAAAGGTTTCGCCAGGGAATTTTACGATCGCATCGTCCGAGCCGTTATAGCTTATCTCGTGCCGTCGAGGGCTGCACCGGCTGCAAAAAAGGGGGGGGATAGATAAATGGGTGACCACGCCACTCGCTGAACGTGAGAAAATAAAGTGTGTAATTATATAAATGTAACCTCTTTTCCTCGGGTTATCTCGAAATCAATTACCTCTAATGTTATGTAGAAATCAGATCGCCTGGGAACATACCTTGGAGACATACGAACTAATTAGCTGTCGTGCGATTAGATACAGACATATAAAACAAAATAAACACAAATAGAAGAGCAATAGATTTATTGTAACTTACATTTTAGGTGTACAACAGGGCTCACTTCAATTGGCGACAAATAATAACCAAGTCTCTACAATGACTGCATAATAATTTGAATCGCAATGCTTGAATGCCAATATAATTCTGCTCTTAATAATAATCCAAAAAGCACTTTTTTACCACACTATCAAACGTAGTTTTTTTGCCCTGCGCTCTAAGAACTGGCTCACAATTGGCCTAAGTCCTGAGGCGGCCCAAACCCTCCGTCCAATAATCTGTCTTAAATATTTTTGATGATTTAAACGTTCACACACTCTTACAACTTAGACTTAATGCGAAAACATTGTATTTTGTAGTTTTTTTATTACCACTCTTCTCGGCGAAATTCAAACTGGATAGCGCCGTTCTTTGTCTGAGGCTAAGATGCAATTTTTCAATTTGCTGATTAAGGATTTTTCTTTTTTTGAAACTAGATTTAAACTTAATTAGAGGAAGTCGGAATTATCCTTAGAAAGAAGGAACTTTATTTTTTTGTGTTTTAAATATATCATATTTTACTCACGGTACATATTACCCTTCCCATTATTTAATGACGTCCCGTCATTAGGACTTGCTTGCCTTTGGGCTTTTGAAAGTTTCTCAATTTATTAACTATTTATTCTACATAATTTTGATTGACATTGTATTATTTCATATTTTTATTTTGGCTTAATCAGGAGTGCTAAAATTTTCTCTATTACTTTTCTTATTTTATTCTACATCCATTTCTAAAATTTATCTACCGGACTAAGATTATTCATGGTTCTAGCCTAGCTACTATACTAAAGATTTTTTTTTCTTTCTATATCTAACACTGATTACTTTTATATTTCCAACAAAGTTGGAGCTATTCTACCTTTACATAAGATTTTTTTGAGACTTCACCTTTTACAAGTTTTTTTTGATTTTGCTGTCTATAGGGCACACTTCTTTCTATCTACGCGACATTAAGTTAATAGCGCGAGAAAACTACACATAACACTATCTGAAGATCTAACACTACATATAAGCACGATTTAAAACACACAATATTGGGTTTACCATGTTCACTGGTAACATTAAAACACTTTCACCGGGGATGTTTGCTACGCAACGTTAATGATAGGAAATTGGGATTTTTGAGTTATTAAGAAGTAACATATGTAAATTCACACCTATTTCATCACCTTCGAGTCTCTTTAGCGTACTCAATCCTCCTGTTGTAAATTATGGTCCTTCACTCCTTTCGTCTTGGCAAAATTTTTTAAAGCACTCAAAATATAGATTTTTCATGGAACAGTTCAAGCATGATTGTCTTCACACGCCAAGCTTTCACTAATTGTCAATTAGGAGATGATGATCCCAACCACAGGTGTGGGAATGTGCTATCAGAGTTCATTCTCACTTGCTTTTTGATAGTTCACAGGGTGCCTCATCATTAAGGGGTCGAACACTGGGAATGCGTTCATTTTCTTCTCAGCACATCATTTTTGGGATATTTTAAGGCACATAGAGAATATATTTCTCGTATAAAATTGTTCATTCGTGCACTTAGAGATTATAGTTCTCTTACAAAATTGTTCGTGTCTGGCTTGCGTCTATTAACTTTTGCGGTGATTCCTAGGTTAATCACAGGGGAATTGAAGTTTGGATTTGGAACAGGTCGACATCAAACTATAGTGACTCCTTTAACATATTGTCTCTAACTTGTGGGAGGGGTAAATTGTCACTAAGGGGCTAGTCACTGGGGTTAATTTCGGTTCCTGTAATTCAATGGTTGGTTTCCAGGTCCATTTTTCAGAAATCATCTCGTAATATTATGGGATAACAGAGATATGAGCTTTCAACACAAAGGGGATACGATGGATTCCGAGAGATGGTCGAAAGGGATTCGAAGCGTGAATCTGTGTCATATAAATAATTTTTGGGATCATCAAATATCATACAGTCAAATATCATACTATACAGTCAAATGGCTCATGTGTCCATAAGGATTATCATGGGTGATATTTAGGTACTTATATCTTGTACTGATCGATGGGGTTCTTAGGATTTATGTGATTATGTAGTTTGATAACGCACTGGATACCGAGATTCAAATATAATGTTACCTGATACGTAATATGGTTCATGGTCGAGGAAACAACGATCAAAAGGTAACTGTAATTTTCGTAGACGTAGCTGGGATGGAAATTGGCAGGAGTCTATGGTGAGTACTCTTCGTTGGTTGAGGTATGATGAAAATAGATGCTACTAGGTTGTATCTGCACTGGACAACTCATTGTAATGATCGATATCCAATATGTCAATCCACGTTCTGTAATAAAAATAACGAGGCTGAATCACACGTTCTATAAAGTCAAGGAGTCATAATACATAATAAAATGTGAGATTAGGTGCATTTTTGGGTTGAATAAAAACTTACGAGACAACCTTAAATAGATACACTAACCCTACTACATGAATATTTGCTTTCATAAAACAACATTTTTATCACGTTAGTTTCATATACAGTTGAGAAAGGAAAAAACAATGAAAATCCTATTTAATTCTTCAACACATATCATGTTCTCTATTAGATTTAAAATAATCCTTTAAACATAAGTAAGTCAGCATTATTAAGTTTGAGGTCTAATGTTACAACATATTTCATGCCTGCATTGTTCACGCACGTCCGTGCTGTTTAAGAAACGTATGTTGTAGCATCATAGCCACACGGTTTTACGTAAACAACCTTACAATGAGGGAACAAGACATAGCAAGGACGAGTGGAGACCTCTATACCCAATCGTTTTCTAATGTCTTCCCTTTTTCTTGGCTTAGATGTTATCATGGGGTTCCGGGTTTAACTTCTGCATTTCGGCCGTTTCCCCGTGTTCTTATCTTGGTTTTCGCCTTCTTGGTCTCAGGATTTTTCCGTAATTAAAAATCAATAAGGCTCTTATGGTCAGGGAAGTCGCGAATACGAAACATACGGTCAGTAGTATGTACCACCAGAAATTGGTTGAGAACAATCCGTATCTATTATCCACGTACGTTAATCTCTGGTCTTCATTTGCAAATAGGGGAATTTGGGAGTCTAATGCTTCTCTTATTTTTTTAAGCTTTAATTTCCCTTTATTTTTTTCTATATGGGACCATATTGAGGTTTTCATTTTCCCTCATGTTCTATATTATGAATAGTGTATGACATTGTCAGTGCATTGAAATTGATAACTTTAATACTTAATACCTTTGCGCTTGCGGTAATTAACGGCGTTCGAATAGTTGACTCTTTAGTTACAAGTCGACACCCTTGTTTTATGGTTATCGTACCCACATCTTGCAACAGTAATTCTGTTTTGTAACTTGGGTTTATTCTTTCTGTATTATTGTAACAAGACAAAAATCCAACAGTTTCTCTTGGAACAGAAAATACCCAAAGATCATTTCTAAGGTGTATGAATATTTCTCGCTTATTACTTCCTATCAAAGCTTCTTTCAGCTAGACTGGATGCGTCGTACTGGAATTGCACGGGTAGACTTTTTATATCAAAGGAAATTATCCGAATTAATCATATGCAGTGTTACTTTTTAATTAGAATCTGTTTTCGGGAACTGATATATGTTGAGAAAACTGTCTGTATAGAACTTTTATAATTGTATAATTTTTACTAGTAAATCAAAATTACTTCGATTATTATTTCTTTATGACGCCTGTCATCAAAACTTTTTAATCCTATACTGATGGAGTACAATTTTATCAATCTGGTTTTTTAACAGTCATACCCGAGTGTATTGCTATTTTCTCCTCGACTTCTTGCGGTTTGTTCTTTTTCGGTTTTTCTAGCGAAATAAGATCAAACTTCTTGTATTGTTTTTTCGAAAATTCTTGCCCTTTTAATTTTGCTTCCTTCGCGTGTGCGGCTTCTGAAGTCGGTTTTGATTTCCCTATTTCTTTCACTACTATATGGTCTGATTCGCCGTCAGACTCTTCGGAGCTGATTTCCGATGATTCTGTATTATAAGTTTTAGAAGTTGCACCTCGCATTTTTGAGGTATCACCTCCCCTTTCTTCATAAATTTCTACTCCTCTGGAAGTAGAAGGCTTATTATCTAAGTCCTGGCATTGAGTTTTCAACTCGTGAAATTTGAAAGATTCTTGAGAGCTTTGAGAGGAATTAAGAGTTTTCGCGGGTTTCCTCCACTAATTGTTTAAATGCCATGTCTTCAGGGGGGTGGGGCATTTTTTGCACTAGTGTTTCCCTCCATGAAGTCCATTGTTTAGGTCTGACCTTGGACACAGTTATATCATGATATTGTCCTTGCTGGTCATCCTTGGGAGTTTTATTCTTAGACAATGTACTTTGACTCGTTTTTATTGGGACATTTATGAAATCCATAGCTCGCAGATTGGTTATAGTTGAATATTTGGGAGGAGTTTTCTTGACAGCTATACCCAGAGTTTCTACAGCTCTGTTCAATTCTTCCTGCAATGACAAGGGCCTTTCTATTGGTGTTGTAGGGGTAACCATATCGTCTGGAAATCTCGTGGGGGGACATGGCGTCAAAATTCTATCAGGGAAAATTAAGTTTTGGAGATACCGTAAAATCAAATTCTTATGCACTCTCCGATGATGTACCTTTTGGGTATTTTGGCATTTTTAATCTCTTTTGTATTAGTGATTTTCTTGGGAATAACTAGATTTTTCATAGCTAAAAATTCTTCAAAGTTTTTCTCGTTATTCTTGTCGTCAAATAGTCTTGCTTGAAATTAAAGGGTTTTAGCTCTGCCAATCTTGATTTAGGGGTCTCATTTTCTGCATCTGACGAATTAGTAGACGAGGGACTCGGTACCCATCTTTCCGGAAATTTTGCTCTTTTTATTCGGCTATCATGTGCTTTGTATGTTCTTCAACTATCGGGGTTCATTATTTTAAAGGTATAATCGTTATCTTACTTTTTGACTATTCTGAATGGTCCAGAATATTTGTTGGAAAGTTTTTTGCCTTCCGTTTTTGCCTCGTTCTTTAGGTAGACGCAGTCTCCTATTTTGAAATCTATACTCCCCTTGACTTTGGGTTGGTTTCTTGGCTCTTGGTTCATTTAAAATTTTTCCAACTCTTTGCTAACTATTTTGAAAGTTTTCCTCGTCCTATTTATGAATTCTTGTTTGTAATCCTCCGAGTTATTATAATACTGTCGAGATTCAATAATCTCATCATACGGGATTCTAAAATCACAACCAAAAAGTAAATAAAATGGATTGTCTTTAGTCGTTTCTGAATAAGCAGTATTGATCACGTTAGTTAAATAAGGTAAGAATTGATCCCAATCGTTCCTGTTATCTCTTGTATAAATGCTTAATACGTTCCAAAATATTTTATGCCTATTTTCCATTTTACCATTAGCTTTTCGTTGATATGGAGATGCCACCGTTGTCTTTATGTTAAGAAAACTCATTAAGTATTTTGTTACATTTGAAACAAAATTGCTTCCGCTGTCACTTAAAACCTTATTTGTAATACAAAATTTTTAACATAATTTCGCTAACGCCTTACTTGTGGCGTAAGCGCTGTGATTTTTAAATGATTTTGCAAAAGTAAATCCAGAAAATTGGCCTATAACTGAAGGAATGCAAGTGTGACCTTTGTTGGAAATAGTAAAACCTCCAATTGTTCATACAAGTCCAATTAGATTATATCACAGGGGCATTTTGCTACCGAAACCCTTCCCATTTGAGGATCAGGATACGATTAGAGTTTTTTTCTTAAGTTATATGTTTCACAAGTACAAACAAATTCTTTAAGTTTTGTTTTTACCGAAGGCACTTAAAAATATTGTTTTAATTTATGGAAAGTTTTCGTTACCCCTAAGTGTCCACCTATATCTGAATGAAAATATTTGAAGGCATGTATTATTAAGTTTTGGGGTAACACAGGTATTATTGAGGTTTGGTTTCTATTTGCCTGAGCAGTCCCGATTCTACATAGCATTTCTTCATCAAGATCATAGTAAAAATTATCTATCTCTTTTCTAAGAGTTTTGAATTTATCTGGTAACACATCGTCATTCACACAATAATTAATAAGTGCTACACACATTTCGTCCTTTTTTTGCTTTCTTTTTATATTTTCTTAAAGACAAGGGACAATAGTTAACCTTATTTTATTTTTCTGTGTCTTTGTCATTATTTTTCTTACATTTACGTTGGCTATTAGCATTGATAACGTTAAATTCCTTTTTCTTATCCTCCGACGGAATATTTTCTTGGAATCTACTCAAAAAGTCATAAGCTATATTTTTTGTAACTTTTAAATATTAAAATGCGTAATCTAGGTCTTAGATGTTCATTATACATCAAGCTAGAACTCCCGTGGGGTTTTCGAAAGTGCGCAGGTACTGCAAGCTTTTATGGTCTGATCGTAGTATAAATTTTCTACCAATTAAATAGTGTCTAAATTTGTCCAAGTGGTGGATTATAGACAATAATTCTAAGTTTATGGTGGAATAACTACTTTCACCTTTTGATAAAGTTCCACTCGAATAGCATGTAACTTTTTATAATTGTTTTTGTTTGGGCGCTCCCTTTAGAGGATTAGGGTTTTCTACTGGGATTATTTGTAAAAGAATAGTGCTAATGCTATTTGAGCTAGCATCGATTGTGACCAAAAAGTGTCCGTTTTTAAATTCAGGAAGTGATAATATTGGTTCAGAAGTGAGTGCCTTTTTGAGATGGTCTAGGGAAGTTTGAGCTTCTTGGGACCAGGTCACCTTTTTGGAGTTCCCTTTAGTTAATTAAGTGAGGGGTTTTGCAATTTGGACGTAATTGGGCAAAAATTTTCTGAAATAACCAGTGAGACCTAAAATTCCTCTTACTTCTTTCAGAGTTCTAGTGGGTTTGTTGTTTTCAGCACATTTTATATTATCGGGGTTTGGGAATATCTTTCATCTCGTTACTACTACTCCTAAAAATATAATTTTAGGTTGAAATAAATTTACTTTTTCAGGCTGGCGTTTTAAATTGCCCTATCTGAATTTCTCAAACCCCTTAGCAAATGTTGCTAAGTGTTGTTCAGTGTTTTCTCCCACGCATATGATATCATCAACAAAATGAATGGTATTTTTTAATTCTCTTAATAGATGCAATAAGGGTCTACAAAGTGCGCTTGAACTTGTCTTAAGTCCAAAAGGTACTCTTAAGTATTCATATGAACCACATTCAGCCGTAGAAAACGCAGTTCTTTGGACATCTTTTTTGGCTTTTTTCGTTTATTTGTAGCTTTGGTTGAGGTTCAACAGATTGAAGATTTTGTTTTCTCTTGAAATGAAGCAATTGAGTTTAAATAATCCAGCTAGAAAAACTGGACTACTAACCACTGTCTTATTAAGTGCTGTCTTATACACAAAACTTTACAGGTCACTAGTATACTCTGGTACCAATACCACTCGTGGCGTATACTTGTTTATAATAGGGTGTATACTATCATTTTTTTTCTACTTCGTTAATTTTATTTTTTAACTACCCTCTGTGCTTATACGAGACACGATATGGCTGTTTTGCTACGGGATTACCAGTCGTTAAAATTGAGTGTTCATAAAAAGGTATCAGTACGATATCATCTTCAGATGCGGAAAATAAATCTTTAAAATTCCATTTTAATTCGCATAATTTTTAATTAAGATACACGTCCGTAATATGATCCATATTAAATTTGTTTAGAAATTGCGATTTAGTTAGAGGATATTTGTTAATTGAGGTTTTAATGCCGTTAACAAGGTTTCTTTTGGAATTCTCCCATCTGTTTAAATCATTCTCCGAAAAAACTTGGATCTGAACTAAACACGTCCCCTTTTTTATTGTAATTGTGTCATTTTCGTGGTTATTAGTTACCCAAATAAAACCTTCTCCTTTGTCGTAAGATAAAAGCTGTTCCTCGTATAGCAGATTTTCGGGAATTTCAGATGGGGTCGCAAACCATATTTCAGATTTGCTATCCACTGGTTCCATCATCTGTGATATTTGAATTCTTTGCATCGTTTTGGGAGGAACTTTTGTTTTCCTTACCGCGAATCCGTAATATTTCTCTTTATTTTCATTGTCTATTAGATTCATACTGGCGCTATGTTGCGCCATTGCGGCATCTTGCGGCGTCACGTTGGGTTTTACTATGTTTTTCCATAATTCCACTATTTTCTTAATTTCGTTTGATCTATACAGTCGCATATCTCCTATTTTTATTTTCGCAGATTCAATACACTTATTATTTAAATTTACTTCATCCCTGCAATGTCTCTCAGAATAATTGAACAAATTTCTGACTATGCCATGTCCTTTTTGCGAGACATGAGGCTCAAAAGATTGCGACATTATACCACCAGAAATTTTATTTACTGTTACGTTGTCTTCGTAACCTCCGTTACAATTTCTTAAGGTAGAAATTTCTTCCTCTACCTTAGCCGGGTAGACAAGCCTTTGGTTAGCCACGTCTAATAGTACTCTATTAGACCTTAAAAATTTGCGCAAATAATGGCTTCGTACGGAAAGCTATCGCATACTCTAAAATTTGTCGGAAAGATTCTATTATCCCTCTTTACGTTTAGTTGAATTGAACCTTTTGCATCCAATTTATGCCCTGTCACGCTAGTTAGATTGGGATTATTAGGGTTCCTCTGTCGCCTAATATGCAGAGGCAACATATTAAATACGCATGAGTTTAAGATACTAATCGTTGCACCAGAGTCAATCAAAGCTTTAAAGTAAACATTTGCCACACAAAAATCATTAAATATAGGTAACTTGTTATTACTATCACTACAAGACGGTACTACTATCGGTTTGGACCTATAAAACATTCTAGGCGCCCTCTGGGTCCAATTTATATTTCTGAGGGGGCTGACGAGTTTCCCCGTGGATTTGTTTCTTACGTCGGTGTCTGCAATAGAGATTCAGACATGTGAGATTCCGTAGGCATATCTAATTGATTTACATTTGTCTGCCTTCGCCATGTATTATTGCGATAGTTTAGATGTCTTGCGTCAGTGCCGGGTACAGGCGTTGACCGCAAATTCCGTTGGCTTGAAAAATTTTTATTTCTTGTCGGCTGATAATTGTTTCGTCTATTGGGGGGAGGGTTATACAAATTTGGCTGGTACGTGTTGTAAGGTACTGATTGGCGCAATCTTCCCTGGCTATAGCCTAGTGCACCACCGGCGCTAAAATTTGTTCTTCCGAACAAATGGTTGCCATAATTTTGCATACTGCCGACAGCAATTCTTGGTGTGCTGTTGGGGACATAATGGCACTCCCTCGCAATGTGCCCAGGTCGATAACAAATATAGCATCTTATTATTGTATGGTTATTTTCATAATTAGATTGTTTGAAAGGCTGAAAACGTACTGTTTTCTACATAGTAGGTTCTTGCGTTTATTTCTTTGTGCTACTGGAGGGCTATCCCCTAAAAAGAATTTGGGAGATTCATGATTGCCCTTGAAGGTCAGGCTTGTGTTTTGTTTACATAGGCTATATATTTTTGCTTTGCTCTGATTAGCTACGATCGTATCGACTTCGATCAATCGCTCTACCTCCTGAACTACAAGATCCAACTTCTGAATATTTTGGATATTACCATTCTATATAGTTTTGGGGGTAGCCCTTGCAAAAAGGTACGTAATATGACTTTTTCATATAGCTCTCCCGAACCTTCTCCGTATTTTGCTTCTACTGAAATACGTATATTATCAAGACAGTCTCTTATATTTTGTGAATGGTCAAAGCATACCATTCCGTGTTTTAATTTATTTGTAGAACTGGTTTCGATAAATCTGTCTTTAAATGCCGTTAACAATTTGTCCACCGTATTTATTTGCAAGTTGGCGTCATCGCCTATAGTATGTTCAATCTGTTTTAGAAAGGTTAAGGCCTGGCCTTTTAATCTTAATAGAAGCATGCCAACTAACGTTTCTAGCTCTGTCTCTGTTAGTTCTACAAATTGGGCCAATTTGATATTAAATTCGCCAACATCCAATTGTCCATTGTGCTGTGAAATAGACTTTGCTATTTCTACATTTTTTGCAAACAACTTTTTCTCCTTTAATTGTCCGTCTAAATCTTCTGATATTTTTGTTTGCGTTTGAATAACTCAAAATAAATTTATTTTTTTTCACTTAATCTATGTTGGGGGAGGCCATTATCTCCAATGAAATATTTTAAAGGTTTTCTTGTAAAAGCTTAGCGGTAATAGGCTTGATCACTTTATTCATGTGTTTGTATCGTTCCAATAATTCAATTTAAATTACAAAGTTTATATCGTAATTAGTTCACATGATTTTCTCCAATTTCCGACGCGCCATTTGTAGCGATAAGCAATTTTATGGTTCTGGGCTTAATTGTGGTAATGAAGATTGACCGCGTCAAATGTAATGTTAGGCTTTAAAGCCGTGAACTTACACCTTATAAGTTCTTCGATAGCGCCACTTATAGCGCTAGGGACTGTGCCATTTAAGGCGTTAAAGGTCGCGCCGTTTCTGCCGGGTGAATTTTTCTTATGTCGAGTGATAGGCTAAGCAAACTATAAAAATGATAAGAAAATCAAAGGTTCCGCCGGGTAATTTTACGATCGCATCGTCCGAGCCGTTATAGTTTATCTCGTGCCGTCGAGGGCTGCACCGGCTGCAAAAAAAGGGGGGGTAGATAAATGGGTGACCACGCCACTCGCGGAACGCGAGAAAATAAAATATGTAATTATATAAATGTAACCTCTTTTCCTCGGGCTATCTCGAAATCAATTACCTCTAATGTTATGTAGAAATCAGATCCCCTGGGAATGTACCTTGGAGACATACGAACTAATTACCCGTCGTGCGATTAGATACAGACATATAAAACAAAATAAACACAAATAGAAGAGCAATAGATTTATTGTAACTTACATTTAGACCCTAATTATATGAATTTAGATATCTTTGACGATTTTGTAACAGAAAAGGATCAGAAAAAATTGAAGATTTATTCGTGAGAGGTAGAAAACGAAATGCCTCAATAGTATATATTTTTCAAAGCTATTTTAATACCCCTAAAATTATACGATTAAATTGTAATTATTTTGCATTTTTCAAATGCTGTAATCGAAGCAAAATCGGTAGAATTGGGCAAAATCATGCACCTGAATTAAAAGAATATAAATTTCTCAGTTACTTTAATCGTGCTACAAAGGATCATGGATTTTTACTTATTGATCTGAAAACAAATAAAGAATCTCTTAAATATAGAAAGAACTTTGACATAACATTATGAAAAATAATCACTGGTTTGTTTTATATGCCTCTATACTACTCATCGAATAAAATTTGTTGATAAGTTTATTTGTATAATAAACGAATAAGTTTGGAAGTTTAGGAGGTAAATCCAGTAAAGATAATAGTGAAAGCAGATTACTCGATGATAATGGTAATCTTGATTTACAGGGTAAGCGCTTAATTAATTTAGGTGATGCAAAATCAGATAATGATGCTATTACATTACAAAGTATGAAAATTATTTTTAACAATTTCAAGGGCGAATTTTTTAATCATAAAATTCTTACAAATAAGTGTTTAAGTGAAGATATTAATAGATTAACTAAAATTTATGAATCATCTGACAATACATTGACTAGAATTGATAACAAAGGATTATTCGTAAAAATTACCTTAAAAATAACAAAAGAAGATATTAATGCAGAAAACAGAAGAATTAGAAACGTCGCAAACCCCAAAAATGGTGCAGATGCAGTTAATCTTTCAACATTATTGGTACACTCGAAGGGCTTTATGCAGTTATCTGATTGCTTAGACAATTTCGAAAATGTTATAACAAATATACTTGAAAAAGATCCCGATGAAGCATTTAAAAAGAGAATGAAAGGAAGGCTGAAACGAAATAAATAATGTTAGGTTTTTTATTACATAATATAATTCACTAGTAAATTTCAAATTTTATTGAGTATACAATTTATCTATCCACTTTTGAAAAAATAAAAATAAAAACATTCCTTAAGGCAAAACAAAAATTTCAAATTCATGTAAATCAAGGCAGAAAAAATAATAGACAACCTATCCAATTTCTTTTAAACCAAAGCCAAGTGAAAACAATAGAAAAATTCAAAAAAGAAAATAAAGGACGTGGTATTGATATTTCGTACAAACAGCTAGTCCAAAATGGAGGATTTTTACCGGTTTTAATACCTTTAGCTGTTGCACTTGGAAAAGCGGCTTTAACAAGTGTTACTGCAGCCTTAGGAACTTATGCTGGTAAAAAAGTTGCTGATAAAATTACTGGCAACTCTAGTGGAGCTTTAAAATTACCTAAGAAAATCGGCAGAGGAGCTTTAAGACTTCCAGGTACACAGAAAATCGTTTTGGAAGACCCAAAAAACTTGCTGATACTGCAGTTTCATCTTCTTATCCAAAAAACGTGAAGCGAGTAAAAAAAGAAAAATCCCTTAACAAATATTGATATAACTGCTGAATTACACCACATTCCTTACTTCAGAGGCGTATTTTCTAGAAATGATTTACCAAATAAAATCAATAAAAAAGAATGTGATGTTATTTATTATGATTTAAGTGGTTCATCTGGAACTCATTGGACTTGATATTTCAATGACCCTAAGCATCTATTTGTAGAGTTCTTTGACTCGTTTGGTATTCCGCCAGGAAATGAAATAGTAAAATATTTAAGGACTTCAAATAAACCAATTGCTTATCATTCTATTCCAATACAAAATTTAGGTGATGTCAATTGTGGTCATTTATGTGCAGAGTATATTAAAAAAAAGATTTAAGGGAGTGGATCCAGAAAATTTTATTTAGATTTTATTTCTTAATATAAATGAATGTTTTCAATTCGGAGAAATTAAGAACAGCAAAAGCACAGCAAACTAATTTATGAATTAGTTTTATTAATAAAAATCCAAAACATAGATAGTGGAAATAAATAATGTGTCTATAATAGAAGAAAAAAATAAAACAAATTGCTTATCATTCCACTCCAATAAAAAATTTAACTAATGTAAATAGTAGACATTGATGTATAGAGTACATTCAAAAAAGAGTGGATCCACAAAATTTATTTAGGTTTTATTTCTTAATATAAATGGAAGAAGAATTAGAGAAACGATTATTTGTTTATCGCAGAAGTTGTAAATATTATGAAAATGTTAGTAATGCTTTCTTAGTATCTAAATTTACTTTCAGTGCTTTATCTTTATCTGCTTTTGCTATGTTACCCCTTGCTTCTTAAAGTCTTGACACAGTTCTGATTGAAATACTTGAAAAACATATAAGAATAAAATAAAGAAAGGCTGAGCATAAAACTACTTAATCTTTTTATTAAGAATTGCTTGCTATGTACAAATCTGGTGAACTCGCCAATAATGAAATGATTCAAAGAGAAAATGAATTACAGAAAATATTCCAGTTTTTTCCTCGTGAAAAGTATATGAAACGAGTGAAATGAAACGGTTATAAATACTGCTCCATGTCTGTAAAGTCCAAGACATAAATAAAACCCTTCTTAATTTCCACCTGTAATAGTGCTTGTTTCATTAACCACTCTATTTGCTCTCATTTCCTATTCTCTTCATTCTCTCATTACAACGGTCATATAGTTCGAAATACACCTACTAGGTTGCGTAATCTGAAATTTGTTTTTGTCGTGTGTCTGGCATTATTCCCAGAAATCTTTCACCAAGTGAAAGATTCTTGGGAATAATGCCAAGGTTATTGATCATAGATTACATGTTAATCTATAAATTAAGTGTTAATCTATGAATTATTTTAGATTCAGAAAATTTGTTTAATAAAATAATTTACAAATAAATGGAGAAACTTTTAAGAGAAATGAAAGTAGAAAATATATACAATCGAACCATTACGAAAGAAGACTTAGACATTGGAATAGAATACACAATTAAAGCAATGAAAAACTTAGTAACTAAATATGGTAATAAACTTGTTATTATTATTAATTTTGAGGGTGAAATGGTTGATATCTTTGCAAACGATTTGACTCTAAAACAGTCGATTTTGAAAAGAAATTTAAAAAAAATAGAAAAAGATAAAGGTATGAATCTAAAGACTATTGAAAGAAAATGGAAAGAAAATAGTAACTATCTAGATATTGACGTTAAACCTAATTAGTAGCATATAGAAGTATTTAATAAATATTAAATTGTTACATTTTATCAGTAGTATAAGAAGAATGGAATATTTTTTCAAATTACATCAAAAATTCTTATTTCAGAAGACCTTTTTTGATCTTAAAGGGCATGGTGGGAAATTGTTAAAATGTTGCAGATTTTCATTTAAAATGGGGAGAATTCAATTGAAAAAGCGGGTAAATTGAAGGGGTGAGATAGGTGAGGCAGCTCCTGTATTTCTTATACTACTGTTTGGTATTTTCTTGGATAGGGCTATTGTGGCAACTTTTACCACAACAACCAATAATTAGAACCCAAGTCCCAAAATTGGTCTCGACCAGGAACCCTTATCGCTATCTAAATTCACAAAGTGCAAAGACTTTCAAACAGAGGTGTCTATTCTTTAAAGTTCAGGAAAGATCTGCCCAGTTCATATGAAAACATTGGTTGAAAACGAAACTAGCTCTTATCTCGGCTCTCCGCCAAAACAGGTAGCCTTTTTAAGTCACATTAGCCTTTTTCAAGTCACACACGAACTACAATCTGAGAAAATAAATATCACGACGTGAAAAAAAAAATAATGACAAACCATCCAGGAGCGGATCAAGAGGGGGGGGGGTGAAGGCCCCCCTAAAGCAGTCTAAAGTAGTGTAATTTACCTAATTAACGCAAGTTTGCATTAAGTAAACTTGCTCCTAACACAAGTTTATCGGATCAACCTATTCCCCCCCCCCCTAAAAAAATCCTAGATCCGCCCCTGAAACCATCACATCTATTCCACCAGTTATTAGAAGAAAAACAAAGATCCTCCATCAAATTTCAAATGACATTTCTATGGCCCAGAAAAAGAGCACAAACGAGGAAAAATTAAATGTAAATTAAAGAAAATTAAAAGAAAAATAAAATAAATGGAAATTAAAGGGAAAATTTTTCCTTACCAATCAAAAAAAAAATAATAAGAAAACTTTTTGATGCTCCATGGCACAATATTACCATTTAAAACCACAGACTATGGTGAACCCTAAAAGATAATTTGTGCTAAAACTGTTAGGTTGCCCCCTTGTGCTAAACAATTTTGTGGCAAATTTCAAATACTCCGGCCACTTCGTGGATCTCTCTCCACTATGAAATTTCGGTCATTTCCCTGTTGCAGTATTGATAAGAATTTAAAACTAGAAATTTTCTTATTTTCACAAATGTCATCAACCCCCCGCCCCCGCGCTTAGGAATCCTACATAGGCCAATCAGTTTAGTCCAATGTATATAAATAATACATTAAGTCATAAATTGTAAATAAATTAAGTCATACCTGTGAGATGGGACAGTTGCAAACCACTTGGCCGGCTCACTAAGTTTTTCTCTGCTTTCGCAATTACAAATAATACAATTTCGAACCATTTCTCATTGATTGACGAATACATACTAACCCGCTAGGGCAGGAAGAAGCGGGAAGAGCTGTTTGTTCGCACCGAGAATGAAGAGCCAGAAACCATCTGCGCTAAACTGCTAATTATCTATACAGTGGTGGTAAAAAACTGTAAGTAAGGAGCGACCCGGTTCAATAGTAACCGAAACTCTAAAAAACGGAATTTTGATACCAATAGATATGTCAGAAGAATCAGATTTTTATGCTGATTTCAAATATATAAGTTTCATCAAGTTTAGTCTTACCCATCAAAAGTTACGAGCCTGAGAAAATTTTCCTGATTTTCGAAAAAAAGGGGAAACAACCCCTAAATGTCATAAAACTTTAATGAAAATCACACCATCAGATTCAGCGCATCAGAGAACCTAACTATAGAGGTTTCAAGGTCCTATCTACAAAAACGTGGAATTTTGTATTTTTTGCCAGAAGAAAGATCACGGATGCGCGTTTATTTGTTTGTTTGTTGTTTTTTTTTCCAAGGGGTGATCGTATCGATCCAGTAGTCCTAGAATATCGTGAGAGGGTTTATTCGAACGAAAATTAAAAGTTCTAGTGCCCTTTTTAAGTGACCAAAAAAATGGAGGGCAACTTGGCCCCCTCCCACGCTCATTTTTTCCCAAAGTCACCCAATCAAAATTTTGAGATAACCATTCTATTCACCATAGTCGACAACCTAATTAACGTGTCTTTGATGATGACTTAATCCCCAACTGTTTCCGGGGAAATGGCTGCAAGTTATAATCTCTGCACATTTTTTACATATAGTATTGGTTATTGGGAAGTATACAGGCGTTTTCAGGAGGAATTTTTTACAGCGGGGGTTCGGGGTTGTAGTTGGGGTTACGGGGGAGGATCTTTCCTTGGAAGATATCTCATAGGGGGAAGGGACATTTCCATGAAGGGTGTGCCAGATTTCCCAGGATTATTTAAAAAACGATCAGAAATTAAATAAAAAAACAAGTTTTTTTCAACTGAAAGTAAGGAGCAACATTAAAATTACAATCGAACAGAAATTATTACATATATGAGAGGGTTCGCTCCCTAGTCAATACCTCGCTCTGTACGCTAAAGTTTTTTTTAGTACTTTCAAAAGAGCTATCTATTCTAATTGACCGACCTTTGTGATTCAGGGGTTTGTGATTCGAACAAAATTCAAACTTTAGCGTAAAGAGCAAGGTATTGACTAGGGAGCGAACTCCCTAATATACGTAATAAAAGCATATGAATATAGAAATTCGTTACGCAAGTTAATTCGTAAGTTACGTCAGAACAAAATTTCGAGAAAGCCAATTAACCAAAAAAAAAAAGGAAAATTAATAAGCCAATTTCGTTTTAATTACTCATGTACGGTGAGCCAAGATCAAAGCTGCATTAATTCAAAAACGTTCAGAAATTAACTAAAAAAAACAAGTTTTTTTAACTGAAAGTAAGGAGCGACATTAAAACTAAAAACGAAGAGAAATTATTCTATATATGAAAGAGGCTGACGCCTTCCCAATACCTGACTCTTTACGCTAAAGTTTTTTAATGTTTTAAAAAATAAAGTTGTAAGACAGAGTCAAATCAACAAGTTTTCAGCGTCGCACCACCAGTTTTCGACGCGGCTTCGGCGACTAGTTCTAACAAGGTTCAAATTCTGTTAAATACTCAACTCCTTTGAAAAACTACCCTTATATCGAGCAGAGAGTTTTTATTTGTCATAGCATCAACAAATAAAAAAAATCAACATATTAAACAAGATCATTGAAAAGGTTTAATGAAATGCACAGTTGACAGTTTAATATATATTGATACGCATTCCAGAAAGTGTGAGCAATTTTTAATTTATTAGTGTTATAAAAGCCAAAGCAATTAAAATGTATTTTGTTTTTCGTAAAGCACAAATGACGGTCTGGTCTAGGGGCCGTTAATGACGTTCTGGTACAAGGCATTGAGGTCGTTAGTTCCTACTCCTGTTTGCTGTATTTTCGATTCATTTTTAATTTAACTTGTATATCTATTGTAATTTCTGTTTGGTTTGGGTTTCACTTATTTATTGACAGATTTGACTTTATTTCCGCTCGTCTTAGGTTAAATGTAGGTCTTTACTTTTCTTTGACAGACATCTTTTGAGGAATTTTTTTTATTATTATTAATTTTTGCTCCTTTTTTGACATCTGTTTTTTCACAAATTAGTAAAACTTTTTGCGGTTTTTCTTTTTAAGAATCAAGATTTTTGCTTTCTATTTCTATATTGGACAAATTTTGCAAGAAATTTTGATAATAGTTGTACTATAAAACTTTGGAATGATGGGTATTTGGAATATTATTCGAATAAATGGATTGAAAATCTAAGTAATCTTTGGGCTTCTACAGGATTCAAGCCTTTCTGACTCCATTAATACGCCTTAAAAGTTTCAAATTAATTCCCTTAAGCATTCCTAAGATTTCACGGACAAAAAATTTTGACATCCTTGCATGCACATAGCATCTTTTGATTTAATTCAACACGCCCCTCAATATACAATAAAATTCCTAAATTAATACTCTTAGCCGTTCCTTAGATATTGCAGATACGCTCCTTTGACCATCTGGATACACAGAGTGCTTTTTAATTCAGCTCAACATCCTCTGAAATTTTCGACTCAATACTCTTAGACATTCCTTAGATATTGTAGAAAAGGTGCCCCTTTAACATCCTGGATGCATATAGTACCTTTCGACATAGTTTAATATCCCCCGCAACATGCCCTGCAAGTTTCAACTTAATTAACTTGGCCGTTACTTAGATATCGCATAGACGCCCTTTGAAAACCTCGGATGCACATATTGTGTTTTGATGTAGTTAAAGATCCCCAACAACATTCCCTGAAAGTTCCAAAGTAATATACTTTGCTGTTCCTGGGATATTGCACACACGCCCTTTTCACAATCAGGATACAAATAGTCTTTTGGTTTAATTTTACATCTCCCTTAACTTTCCCTGAAAGGTTCAACTTATTATTCTATTCTGTTACTGAGATATTGTATCTACGTGTGATTTTGGCAACCGGAATCAACTTACATTCTTTTGATTTGGTTCTATAGTTGTATTAGTAGCAGTGCCCGTAGTCATAGAAGTAGCAATCACAGTCGCAAGTAGTGACAGTCACCGTTAAAAGTACTTGCAGTTGCTAATATTCACAGTCGCAAGTAGTTGCAGTTGCAATTGCAAGTAGTCACAGCCGTACCAAGTGGCCACAGTCGCACCTAAGCCTAAGTCGCACCGACTTACAAGCGTAAGTAATCGCAGTCACTGTCTTAAATAGTCGTAGTCGAAAGTAGTCACGGTTGCGGGAGTAGTAATAATAATAGTCTAATTAGTAGTTAACACAATGTGTATTTTGGTTAATTCAAGATACCTGTCGACATACCCAGAAAGTTTCAACTTTATACCCTAAGCCTCTCCTGATATATTGCTGATACATTCCTTTGACAACCTGTATTCAAATAGTGTGTTTAGATTTAGTTCAACATCCCCCTCAACCTTCCCTGGACCTTTCACCGTCATAACCTTAGCCCCGGTAGTTGTAGTAGCAGTATGCACATGCTGCCTATTATTTAGTTCAATATCCCGCTTAACATGCCCTGAAAATTTCAACCTAATAAACTGTTAATGAGATATTGCTTATACGCCCTTTTGACAACCTGCATGAACATAACGTGTTTTGACTTAGTTCAACATTCTCCAAAAGTGTCACCCTTATAGTCTTAGCCTTAGTAATAATGGTAGATGTGGTATACGTCCAGTGCTTTTTGGTTTTGTCAGCATTCCCCTCAAAATACCCTGAAAATGTCAACTCAAAACTCTAAGCCGTTTCTGAGACAATGCTGATACGCCTTTGGACAACCTGCATGCAAAACGTGTGTTTGATCTAGTTCAACATCCCCCGAAAGCTTCACATTAGTACCCTTAGCCTTGGAAGTAGTAGCAGCATAATAGTTGAAGTAGTAGCAGCAGGATAACCAATAGTGATAGTAGTAGTGACAGTAGTATGTGCATAGCGCCGTTTGGCTAATAGAGCATCCCCTTCATCATCCCCAGAAAGTTTTACTTAATGCCCCAATTCGTTCTTGAGATAGACTTTTTTGACAATCTGCATGCACTTAGTGTGTTTTGAAAAATTCATTTCATGAAATATTCACCCGTATAACCTTAGTCTTAGTAGTATTACGCACATAGTGCCTTTTAGTTAGTTCAGAATCCCCCTCAAAATATTCTGAAAGTTTTGACTGAATACTCTAAGCCATTTCTGAGACATTGCTGATACGATCTATTGATAACCTGCATGCAGGTAACGAGTTTTAATTTAGTTTAATATCCCCCTCAGCACTCTGTGAGAGTTCCACCTTAATGTCCTTAGCCTCAGTAGTAGCAGTAGTCATAGTAGCAGTATTAGTAGTATACACACACTGCTAATTGGCTAGTTCAACATCTCCATTAAGGTACCCTGAAAGTTTCAACTTAATACACTAAGCTGTTCCTGATATTTTGTTGATACACCCTTTTGACAACCTGCATGCATATAGTGTGTTTTGTTTTAGTTCAACATCCCTTGAAAGTTTCACCTTAGTACCCTTAGCCTTAGCAGTACTAAATAGTATAGTACATTTTCATTAGTTCAGCATCGCCTTCAACATGCCCTGAAAGTTTCAACTTAATATTCTAAGCCGTTCCTGAGACATTGGTAATACGCCATTTTGATAATATGCATGCACACAGTGTGTTTAATTCAGTTCAGCATTCCCTGAAAGTTTCACATTAATATCTTAAGCCTTACTAGTAGTAGCAGTAGTAGTATGCATATAGTGCCTTTTGAATCAATTGAGTTTCTTCACAATCTTAGTAAATATATCTATTTATTAAAACTAAATGGAAAAATCACAAATAATACGTAGAAAAATAGACTGCAGCATAGTATTTCGCAAGTCTGCTTGGTCAGGAAATCTAGCAGTACTATTACTACTATTAACAACTCACCACAGCACCAATGCGCCTGAGGCCAACACAGCTACGCACATACCTCCTCTATCCCGGTCTATTCAAAGCCTCCCTCTTCAAACCCTCCCCGGAAGTTGTCATTTCCCTTAAGTCTTTTCTTATGACATCCTCCAACCCCACCCGAGGACGACCTGCTTTCCGTTTAGCCCCAGAAAATCCAGCTATAAAAACATAAAAAAAAGAAAAACAACACTAATTAATAGCACAAAGACAGAATTACTAAAGGGAAACAAAAATACATAAAAAAGGCACACTCACAAAGAACACAAGCAGTCGAGCCAAAACAAGAGACAAACAATGCTTACAAAAAACGTATTAATATATTTATTCAGTGGTATAGTCGGATACATCAAAGTGCCTTAAGAAGGTTTCGTGGAGCTGAAGGAAAGGGAAGGATGATTATGAAATTTTATAGTGATTGAATGTCAAGTAGCGGTGAAGTTGCTGAAGCATCTGTTTCAAAAATAAAATGTCTTGCTTTATTACAAGTCTTTGTTAGTGAAATTAAATAAAAAAACCTGTTTTTTCAAATGAAATAAAAAAATGTATTAATATATTTATTCAGAGGTATAATCTGATACATCAAATTGCCTTTTGAAGGTTTCGTGGACCTGAACGAAAGGGAAGGATGCTTATGAAATTGTATAGTGATTGAATGTCAAAAAGCGGTGAAGTTCCTGAAGCATTTGTTTCAAAAATAATATGTGTTGCTTTATTACAAGTCTTTGTTAGTGAAATTAAATAAAAAAACACGTTTTTTCAAATGAAATAAAAAAAACTATTAATATATTTATTCAGAGGTATAATCTGATACATCAAAGTGCCTTAAGAAGGTTTCCGTGGATCTGAAGGAAAGGGAAGGATGCTTACGAAATTTTATGGTGATTGAATATCAAGTAGCTGTGAAGTCGCTGAAGTACTTGTTTCCATAATAAGACGTCTTGCTTTATTACAAGTCTTTGTTAGTGAAATTAAATATAAAAAAAAGTTTTTTTTAATTGAAAATAAGGAGCTACATTAAAATTTAAAACGAACAGAAACTATTACGTATATGAGGAGGTTAGCACCCTCGTCAATACCTCGCTCTTAACGCTTAAGTTCGAATTTTGTTCCAATTCTTAAGAATGATCCCTGAATCACAAAGACCGTTTAATTAGAATAAATAGCTCTTTTGAAAGTACTAAAAAACCTCTAGCGTAAAGAGCGGGATACTGACAAGGGGGCGACCCCCTCATATACATAATAGTTTCTGTTCGTTTTAAGTTTTAATGTTGCTCCTTACTTTCGGTTGAAAAAACTTGTTTTTTTATGTTTAATTTCTGATATACTGGAAAATCCAGCACCCCCTTCATGGAAAATTCCTTCCCCGCATGAAAAATTCCTCCATGTAAAGATCCTCCCACGTAACCCCCTCTCTACCAGAAAAAGTCCCCCCCCCGGAAAGCGTTTGTATACTTCGCAATAACCTGTAACAATGGGCAAAGTTCATAACTTGCAGCTCTTCCCTTGGGGAGTGTGGGGGGTTAAGTCATCCTCAAAGACATAGTTATTAAATTTTTTGACTATACTGAACAAAATGGCTATCTCAAAATTTTGATCGGGTGACTTTGGGAAAAAAATGAGCATGGGAGGAGGCCTAGTTGCCCTCCAGTTTTTTTGTCACTTAAAATTGAAGTAGAACTTTTAATTTCCATTCGAATGAGCCGTCTCGCGATATTCTAGGACCAGTGGGTCGATACGATAACCCCTGGAAAAAATATAATAAATAAAAGTAAACACGCATCCGTGATCTTTCTTCTGGCAAAAATTACAAAATTCCATATTTTTGTAGATAGGTGCTTGAAACCTCTATAGTAGGGCTCTCTGATACGCTGAATCTGATGGTGTCATTAAGATCCTATGACTTTTAGAGGATTTCTCCTCCTTTTATCGAAAATAAGGCAAATTTTCTCAGGGTCGTACGTTTTGATGGGTAAGACTAAAAATGTATCAAAATTCCGTTTTTTAGAGCTTCGGTTAATATTTAGCCGGGTCGCTTCTTACTTAAAATTCGTTACAACGAACTGTTCGATCAGAAATCGGAGATTTCCGATCGAGAACAATTGATATCCTTATAATGAGACAATAAGACATGTACGATGGAGTTAAAACTGAATATATCTTCAAAATCAACCGGAGAAAAATATATGTGATCTTCTCTAGAACATAAGTTTTCGTCAAGAAGAATCCCTAAAAATCAAATTAGATCTTTAACTCTACTTACTGTTACTGAACCTTTTGGCAGACGGCTGACAATAAAGCAAGGTAAATTGGCACACAACCGTAGCAATGCCCTCAAGTACTCTATTCTGATAACGTAATTAGATGAGTTGTTAACCTCTTCTGTACTCGTTTTCTCAACTCATTAACTTTTTTGTACCTTTTTTTGTCACATATTTTTTTTTATTTGTGAGTCATTTTTACACCACTTCCGAATGTTCAATTACTTCCAAACTTTATCAGTACATGCACTTTCGATGACAATACAATACCACACCATCAACGTAAAAAAAAACAAAACAGTACTCTCTTGTATGCTCCCCCATTCCAGCCCCCTTAAAATTTTTCATAAATCGTCTGTTTTTCGGCCACATCCAAATGTTCAATTACTTCTAAATTTATATTTATATGCAAATCTGATGCAGGGGCGGATCCGTAATTTTTTTTTTAGGGTTGGGCGGGTGGTGGGCAAAATAGGTTGATCCGACAAAATTGCGTTAGGAGCAAGTTTAATTAACTCAAATTTGCGTTAATTAGGTAAATTACACTACTTTAGACTAGGTTAGGGGGAGGGGCGACCCCCCTCGCCCTCCCCCTGGATCCGCCACTGATCTGATGATAATACAATAATCAAACAGTTCGTGGTAACGAACTGTAAGTAAGGAGCGACCCGGCTCAATGGTAACCGAAACTCTAGAAAACGGGTTTTTGATACCAATAGATATATCAAAAGAATCAGATTTCAATGCTAATTTCAAATATATAACTTTCATCAAGTTTAGAGCTACCCATCAAAAGTTACGCGCCTGAGAAAATTTGGCTGATTTTCAAAAAAAGGGGGAAAGACCCCCTAAAAATTATAGAACCTTAATGAAAATCACACCATCATATTCAGCGTATCAGAGAACCCTACTGTAGAGGTTTCAAGCTCCTATCTACAAAAATGTGGATTTTTGCATTTTTTGCCAGAAGAAAGATCACGGATGCGTGTTTATTTGTTTGTTTGTTTGTTTTTTTTTTTTTTTTTCCCCAGGGGTGATAGTATCGACCCAGTGGTCCTAGCATATCATGGGAGGGCTCATTGGAATGGAAATTAAAAGTTCTAGTGCCCTTTTTAAGTGACCAAAAAAAATGGAGGGCAACTAGGCTCCCTCCCACGCTCATTTTTTTACCAAAGTCACCCGATCAAAATTTTGAGATAGCCATTTTGTTCAGCATGGTCAAAAATATGATAAAAATGTCTTTTAGGATGACTTGATCCCCCAAAGTCCCCAGGGGGAGGGCTGAAAGTTATGAACTTTACTCAATGTTAACATATAGTATTGGTTATTGGGAAGTATACAGACTTTTTCAGAGGAGATTTTTTCTGGTAGGTGGGGGAAGGAGAGGGTCGGGGGCTATATGGAAGGATCTTTCCATGAAGGAAGTTTTCATGGGGGAAGGGACATTGCTATGAAGGGGGCGCCGGATTTCCCAGCATTATTAAAGAAAAAGATCAGGAATTAAATAAAAAAAAACAAGTTTTTCAACTGATCAACTGACTGTGATTAAGAGGTCATTTTTAAAGAACTGGAAAAAAAATTCGAACTATAGTTTAAAGAGCAGGGTATTGACTAGGGGGCGAACCCCCTAATATACGTGTTAAAAATTTATGAATATAGAAGTTCGTTACGTAAGTTAATTCTAAGTTACGTATATTTATTACTAATAAAAACGTTCGTAAATAAAATTAAACAAGTTTCGAGAAAGCCATTTAACCAAATAATATGAAATTTTGTTGTAATTATTCATGTACGGTGAGCCAATATCAAAACCTGCATTAATTCAAAAACGTTCAAAAATTAAATAAAAAAAAGAAGTTTTTTTTAAACTGAAAGTAAGGAACAATTATAAAAATTACACATACAATAAATGTGTCTTTTAAGTAAAGGTGATGGACCAGCAAAACCGAATTTATACTTCAGAAATATTTTTAATTTAAAAAACATATATTTTTTTAAACAATAAAAAAACTTTATATTAAAGAGCGATGGGTTGTGTAGGTGACAGCTCCCTTCATATACGGAATAAATTCTGTTCGTTTTAAGTTTTAACGTCGTTCCTTACTTTCAGTTAAAAAAACTTGTTTTTTTTATTTAATTTTACAACATAAAAATTACCCATATTGCTGACACTTCCTCCCAGTCCCCTTAATATTTCTCATAAATCGCCTGCTTTCCGAATGTTTAATTACTTTCAAATTTTATTAGTACATGCACTTCCAATGGTAGTGCAATAATACAATATCAAACTCCCCCTTATTGTATACTTCCCCTTCCAGCCCCTCCAAGATAAACAGATGATTGGGCGCAACAAAAAATATAGAGCAAACACTACTATACAAGACTTGATAGCACGCCAGTAAGAATACTTGTCTATGGCCGTGGCAAATTAGGTTCGAATCATAGAAAAGGCACATTTTAGTCTTAGAGAAGACTAAAGATTTTTTTAGTCTTGGAGAAAACTAAAAAGCAGAAAATAAATTTTTTCTTGAGAATCTATGAATATAAGTGAAAACAAGGGACGCAACACGGATAGGACTATACATAACTTGATTTTTTTTTAGCTCATTTTCTCAGTTCACCGACTCTTTCACTTGTGCATTTGTAACTTAGATCAATTTGATATTTATGCTTCGTCCATTTTGAAAACAGGTTTAAAAAAAATCAGTTTCATTTGTCCTTCATTAATGTTTGTGCACTCAAAAATAATTGGTATTACAGTTCTTATTATTACAAATTATCTGGATTCATAAATATTATTGAATACCTAAGTGATGGGTTTATAATTTAGCATATACAGAAATTACAAACAGAAAAACAAACAGAAATTAAAATGAATAACAGAGTCAAACTCAAAACGAGCAGAAATTAATATGAGTAGGGTTCTGTTTGTAGTGGTACCAACGCTGGCACCACTGTTTGTGTGGTAAGCCACGACTGCCACCAGATATTAGCGCAAAAATGGTGCTACACCACTTACTGGAGGGGAAGCCTCGCTGGCGCCAAATATTGTAAGGGAATGCCCACGGTTTATAACCAGGAAACGCTGCAGGGATTGTTCCTGCAATTGATGCAGGGGCTATTGTTCCGTAAATATAGAGTAGGTTAATAACCTGTTACGGTATACCTTGCTCCAGGGTATGATAACGTGATCGAACGGTCAAACGGCAAAACTCAAGGCCAAGGATGCCCAGCCTGGTCCCTTCTAATATCTCTAGCTATCTCTTTGGAGGATAAACGGGCCCCCTGTCAATATGATAATGATGGTATTTCTCGCAACTCTTATCCTACCCTGTCTAGGTTCCTGGATAAATGGTCTACACAGCTATAGAAAATAGCTTACTTGTAATCTTCCAAAAAAGTGCAGAAAAACACATATATAAATCCCCACATAGGGTCTAAAATTCGACTAAGTTATAATATTTTACCACATAAAGGAATCTTGGCACTTGGGGTATGGCTCAGTGTGACGCGGGACAACCAAATGTATCAAGTCCCTCAATTGAATTTGCCCAACATATCTTTTCAGAATCAATGACTTGAATTTTAGCAAGCCCATGTGATGACTCATTGTGAATTATAATCCATTCAATTTATTTTCTCTTCGAAAATGGTTGCCTCGACGACGAGAGTTTAACTTACGATTGAAAATCATCTGATAGGCAAATTTAATTACAGAAAAGAAAATATGCCATTTATCTGAAAAGAAAAGAAACAAAGGGTAGAACCCCAACAGGTTCTATACCCCTATGCTTTCTAAAAGCCAAAATATAATTTGAACTTTACCGAAAAAAATTCAAATGAGTTTACTGAAAAAATGTGCATTGCCAGTTTAATATGCATATGCTGACATTTATTCCTTAATCTCTTTTTTTTAATTAATTTTTGATTTCTTAAAGTTATAAAAATGAAAACAGTTAAAAGAATTTTTTCAATAGAGTACAAATTATATTCTTGCTTTTAGAAATCATAGGGGTTTAGAATCCTACTCATATTAATTTCTACTCATTTTCAGTTTGACTCTGTTATTTATTTTAATTTCTGTTTGTTTTGGGTTTCATTTATTTACTGATACTGATTTGTGGTAGATGTATGCTTGGTAGTTTATTTGATTCTATATTTGTTCATTTTTGGTTTATTAGAGATCTTTATTTTTTTGAAAAACTTAATTTGTGGAAAAAGTTTTTTTAAATTAATTTCCGTTCGTTTTATATTGATATAGTCTTTTTCATGGGAAAAGACTGAGCCTCTTCTAAAGTTAAACAACCATCCCTTCCACAAAAACCTTAAACCCCCCTGGGCATAACTAACAATCCTTCCCCCCCCTAATCTCTGGGGTTTGTTTCAGCCCCAAAAGCCTTGTTATATGATATTTAGACTATTTTGAATAGAATGGCTATCTCAATACTTCTATTAGATGCATTCCGGGACAATACGACGTGTGTGTAGGGGGGGGGTAGCTACCCTCAGATCACTTTGTCACTTAAAAAGAGCACTACAGCGTCTGATTACAAATCCAATGAGCCCCCTTCAAAGTATATATGACCATAATATCTATAAAAACCTTATATGCGCCCACCGCATAACTTGCAACCCTTGCCCTGAGGACTGGGGTATTTCTTGTCATCAAAATCATAATTTTCAGACCTTTCAAATACGTTGAACGAAATGGCCTTCTCAAAATATTGATTAGAAGTGTTTGGGGAAATGATGGGCGTGGGTGGGGGCATTTTCCCTCTGATCACTTTTGAATAATAAAAAAGGCACTAGTCCTCTCAATTGAATGAACCTTTTTTGAAACTTCTACGACAAAATTTTCTATAAAAGCCCTATATGCCCAAAGGGCATAACTTACGACCCTTGTCCTGAGGGCTATAGAGGGGGGGGGGTTGTCATTCTCCCTCCGATTACTTCGCTATTAAAAGGGGCAATAGCCCTCTCAATTTCCAATCGATTGAACCCTTTTTGAAGTATTTACGATAACACTTTCTATATAACCTTATATGCCCCCAGGGCATAACTTACAACCTTAGCCCTGAGAGCTGTGAGGGGGGGATGTCATATTCAAAGACATAATTTCCAGACCCTTTAACTAATTTCAACAAAACGGCTATATCAAAATGTTGATCGGAAGTGTTTGGGGACATGATGGGCGTGAGAGGGGGGTTAGTTGCCGTCCAATCACTTTCTACTATTGAAAAGGGCACTAGTCCTTTCAATTTCCAATCCAATAAGCCCTTTTTGAAGTTTCTACGACAACCCTTTCTATAAAAATCCTATATGCCCCCGGGGCATAACTTACAATCCTTGCCCTGAGGGCAATGTCCTCCTCAGACATAATTTCTGGATCTTTCAACTACATGGCTATCTCAGAACTTTGATTAGATGTGTTTGGGGAAATGGTGTGCTTGAGAGGGGGGTTAGTTGCCCTCCAATCAGTTTCTACTATTGAAAAGGGCACTAGACCTTTGAGGTGTCATCCTCAAAGACCTAATATCCAGAACTTTCAACTACGTTGAACAACATGGCTATCTCACAATTTTGATTGAATGTGTTTGGGGAAATGGTGGGCATGAGAGGGGGGTTAGTTGCCTTCCAACCACTTTTGACTTTTAAAAAGGGCACTAGCCCTTTCAATTTACAATCGAATGAGTCCTTTTTGAAGTTCCTACGACAATACTTTCTATAAAAACCTTATATGCCCCCAGGGCATAACTTACAACCCTTTCCCTGAGGGCAGTGGGGAGAGTGTCCTCAGACATAATTTCCGGATCTTTCAACTACGCTGAGCAAAATGGCTATCTAAAAATTTTGATTGGATGTGTTTGGGGAAATGGTGGGCGCCAAAGGGGTGGTTTAGTTGCCTTCCAATCTCTTTCGACTATTAAAAAGGGCACAAGCCCTTCCAATTGCCAATCAAATGAGCTCTTTTCGAAGTTCCTATGACAACTCCTTCGTTGCGAAGTGCCCTGGTCTAAAAAAAACAAATATATGAATAACACATTGTGCCAACATCGTTCTTTACTTAGGCAGCGCTATTGCGCTACCTATGATTCAGAAATGAAGCAGCAAGAGTCAATCTAGTCTAGTGCTTAACGCAGAAAATTCAGAAAGGTTAAAAGACATTTTCTGTTGAATGCCTGGCACGAAAACGCCGTTAGAAATCTCAAATAAAACTTTAAAAATCAATAAGATGGCAAAGCATTGCTCTTTCAAAAACTTTATTCAAAAGAGGCGACAAAGGTATTTGCAAGTAATATCCCTAAGTTTTTCAAACATTGATTTTAAAAATCTACAAAGAAGACTAAAGTCCACACATGATGACATTGTCACTGAAGCCATTTTTCCTTACCTTTTTTCCAAGCAGTTATCTAATCTTCGACCTAAGTTCGATAATCTTATGATTCAATATCCTATTTCCAAGTTCCTGGAAAATAAATAATGATCGAGAATAGACGCTGACATTAAAAATATAAGACTGCATTCAAGTAAAGAAAAAAAGAAGAAAAAAAAAATACGGAGCACAGATTAAATGTTGCTTCGCCCATTTCATTGATAAGTCAACTGGCTGGCTATTGACAGATGACGTCATGTTGCTTGTAAAATTGGAGCGGAACTATGTTTCGTTCTTTATAAGTAAACAAAAAAAAAAAAAAAAACGAATAAAAATATACTCTTGTCAAAATACTCAGACCAAGATACCCCAAAATCTTGGACAGAGAATTTAGCGCCAAAGCAAATGGACACAAGTCTTCAAACAGTGAAATTTTAGATTCAAAACATTTGACTGGTTTCCGATTCTGTAGGTGTGTATGGAAGTTACCGCAAAATAACGAATACTCGTCCAAATCAGTATCAGTAAATAAATGAAACCCAAAACAAACAGAAATTAAAATAAATAACAGAGTTAAACTCAATCCCCCTCCACCTCCACCAAAAAAGGGTAATTGAAAAACGACAACTTTTTTCGAAGATAATTTCTCTACCTCCTTACCCTTAAGCAGTTACATTCCTTTCTATACAAAAAGAAAAATGAGCTACCACAAAGATCTCCTGACACCGACGCCCCCCCCCCCCCTCCCACTCCCTGTAACCCTGGGACATTAAACTCCAAAAATTTCAAGAAAATCCAGTAATTCTTCCAAAAATCCCTTTAACACTGTTCTGAACAGCGGGCTTTACGATAAATGTATTAGATCAGAAACTATCGAAATGACCTTCATGGATCTAAAATTTTTAGCCCCTGATAACCCAAGTATGTTAACACTCGGTTTCAAGAACTTTTTCTACTAGCCTGAACAGTTTCCTACATGAGATACGGGGTTTTCACGGCCCATTGCCAATATTATGCAAAACAATAAGAGCCAGCAATGGATCTTATTTGCCCGTTTTTTCTGTTGGTAGTTTTTTAGACTTAACCATAAGCCTTAGTACTAATTTAGCTAGTAATCATTGGGTAGAACAAGTGACTATATATACAAACCTTATTTATTAAAATATGAAACGCATGATATGGTAATAACAACGCCAGCACACCTTCTGTTAAACATGTTACTATCACAATATTTAATTTTGATGTTAGTGAATGTCATGTAACTACAGTAATATCCTAAAATTTTTATAAATATTTTTTATTTTATAAAAACAATTGACGTGCTGATAAACCAACGCTTTAAAAAGGAGGCAACAAGCCACAACTATAATAAATTTGCATTTCTTATCCGCCAGCCTCATAACTTTGTAGTCCTTAGAAATATTCTACTGACTTTCATAATACGAGCTTCTCTGCGTTTTTGTCTCATATGTCATCTAAAATGCTGAACTCACTGAAATACGAAAAGATGAAAATATCAGGTAGAATTTAAAATCCTATCATAAAGAGTAGAAAGCATTTTCAAAATAATCACTTTTCAGATTAGCTTATGCATTATAACAGGAATAAAATGACAACTAATGGTGAAATTCAGAATCTTCAAAAACAGGAGAATATCAGAGGTTTACGAATATACTTTAAAAAGAGGGAATATTTGTGTAACAAAAAACCTTCCTAACGATAGTTCAAGAAAGAGAGTAATAGTATCAATAAAAAAAATAGTCCACTCAGTTTTGTCAAGTATCACTGGAGTATTAGATTCCTTACTATCTTCTTTCAAAAACGCGCCAAACAGAATTAAATAAATTCTACAAAAAGTAATCTTGGTTTTTCATTTTTTTTTTTTTTTTTTAGCAAATTAGTTCCAAGGTTTAGAACTAAAGAGCCGTTGGAATTAGTTATGATTAATATAGATAGTTTTTATCGTAGGTTTGAAAATATTCCCTCAATGCATTACCTTTTCCATTTTTTCCAGAATTTAAATAAGGTTTGATATATACTTTTTTTTAGCAGCCAATTATTCAGTTATGCTTATAAGCCCATTGTAAGTCATTGATTTGTTTCATTTGATGAAGCATTTTTGCAATTTCATTCATGTTGTTTGTATGCTCTAAAATTTTGAGGAAAACAAGAAAATTATTCAAACTTTCTGAGTAGGCTAAAAATTGAATGTCCATTGAACTATATCTTTTCACAAATACCAGTTCGTAAGGTGGACGAAATTTTACGGTCACCACTAACAAGAAGCATTGACAAAAATACATTAGAATTCAATTAAAAAGATATAAAATTAGATAGAGAATGAACATAAAAAAAGACAACAATCCTCAAAGATAATTCCAAAGGTGCCGTTTCTGTTGGAAGCCAACTTTATTCTTCATCTCCTAACACCCAATCAATGTTGTAATTTTTAAAGTGCATACTATATATAGGCTAATGGGTACTGGTGAATTATGCAGGCACCGCGAAGAAGTCAAGTTTGGTTAATGCTAATGAAATAAAATAAAACAGGATGAATATATAATAGTTTAGAAATAAATTTGGGCTATATATTTGCACATTGGGGGGGGGGGGGATAAAGCATATCATATATTATATATGTCGCCTAACCTAACCTAGGTAACCCCCCCCCCAAACCCCCAAAAAACAATCATTTCAATATTGTAACTCATTGAGAAACCACGACTTTGCAATCATCTATCTATAGCGGTCTCTTGCAAATAGTCCGTTTGACGGGTTTCGTGACTGGTTTCCTTGATACAGTCTATAGCAGTGTACCCGCATAATGCACCAGTACCAGCTAATGTTGTATTACTTTGACCCAAACATACAGCTTATACTTTAATTCTGATTTAATTAATAATAAGAACAATTGGATTGCGGAAACAAACTCTTGTTAGCTTTGAAAGCAAATCAGCAATATGCACTTGGCAGAAGAGTCTATCCCATCTTCCCCATCTGGAAAATACAAACGGGGCCTAAATTACTCTTAAGGGAAATATTATGGAGGGATGAATAGAACATTTTGAGAATATGTTAAACAATGATAAAGCTAAGGAATGACACTTCTTTTTATGACACTTCGGAAGTGAGATAGATAGATAGATTTATTTTCCATATACCAGTAAAATAATTACATAACAATCTACAAATCCCCACAAAGGCTCCATGGCCTGTAGGAGGAGGATTATGAAAAGATCAAATAAACATTAAACATTTAAACGCTTAAGATTTAAACAATATAAACATAACATTAATATTTAAACATATAAACATAAGCATTTGAACTTTTAACATGTAAAGCATTTGCTTAATAAAAAAAAAAAGGAAAAAATAAAAAATTTAAAATATAAAAAAAAAAAAAAAAATAAAAAAAAAAGGAGAGTTCACTAAATAAGCTTTATAGTTCACTAAATAAGCTTTATCAAACTACAGTGAATCACAACATCTAAAAAAAAAACAACAAAAAAAAACAATTAAATGAAAAAAAAAACTATTGGCAGCAGGCAAAAGTAAGGAAAATTAATCACATGAATAAGATAAGAATATTGATAGCTAAGGGGATGACAGTAGTGAGAGAAGATTATTTTGCGACAATAAGTTAAAAATAGTATTATACAGATAACTTGAGGGTCCTAGATAAAAATGTTGGCAAAATGAATGAATTTTTGAGGGTTTTGAGAGTTCAGTTCGCAAGAATAGATTTGAAAATTAATTTTAAGAAGAATAAGTCGCTTGGACTAGAAACAAATGAAGGTAAAGAGATGATGTTAGATGTTGGGCAACGAGAAAATTGATCAAGTTAATAGAATCACTTACCTTGGTAGCATTATTAGTAAACATAGTCGACGCAGTAAAGATAAGACCAGACCAGAGTAGACCAGCCAAGGCCCAGAGTGTTTTTTCATAGCTGAAAAATGTTTGGAAGAATAGGGAAATAAGCCTGTGAGCCAAGATAAGAATATTGATAGCTAAGGGGATGGCAGTAGTCAAGTATCATTCTGAAACGTGGGCGCTTTGGAAGACGGAGGAGGATTGGTTAGGTGTCTTCCAGAGGAATTGCATAAGGATAGTTTTGGGTACCAGTTTGACTGACCCTATTTCTAACAGTAGGCTGTACGAATAATATGGTTCTATCCCACTTTCTAAGGCTATAATGAAAGAAAGATTGAGATATCTAGGACGCATTTTGCGGATGAAAGATACATATTACCAAAGATGTTCCTTTTTGTCCATCAGGAGGTCTCCGAATGGGGTAGGAAGAGGTCGTCAGGAAGAGTTTAAAGGAATTTCAGCATGTAGGTATGGGATGAATAGGGCAGTTTTGAATAGATTGGGATGGAGGAGGAACGTGCTCAGATGTGTTGGCCTCAGCCAGCTTGGTACTGCAGTGAGTTGTTAGTAGTAGTAGTAGTAGTCCATCATAAAACTAGGGAAGAAACATAAATACAAGGTAATTCTATAAATTCCAAAATTTGACTATGATATTATTTTAATTAGCTTCAGCACTTCTACGTATCTATAAAATACAGTTTAAAGAGTAACACTCCGACACTTGAAACTATTTTAAATGTGTGGGAGAATGGGACACAGTCATGCATAGCATTATAAAGGATAGCCCCCCCCCCCCCCAAAAAAAAAGTGAATTCTTGTCACGAGATGCAGGAGTGCAAATTTACAAAACTTTGTACCTTTCATTATGAGAAGAGTCTGTATTAAACATTTCGGCTGGAACTGTAGTGGGGGCGTGATTTGGGTTAAAGCTCAACATCCTATGATGATCGGAAAGCCTTTGATACATATGACCACCCGTCGTTCCATCAACGTTCAAGCTTCTCTGATGTGCTGCATTCATACCAAGACGATCCTAAACATAAAAAGGAGAAGAAAAAACTGGCAATTTCATTCACCAATAGCAGGTAATTCGAAAGACTCCTTCTTAAGAGAAAAACCTCTACTAACTTCAATAAAATACCACTGAAGACGTATCTGACAAAGCTAAAAATGGCAAACACAAGTGAAAGGAAAATACGAATCATTCACTGTTGACGTTCATACATGTATTTAACGTTGACATGCAGTTTAATTTATTTGATCTCTTTTGTCAGAAACTATTCAATTTTTAACTTCCCTAACAGCCCAGGGCAATTCTTTTTTTTTTGTAAGAAGGGGTATCTAACCTCTTTTCCGCCAGGGAAAGCAGAAAGGAGACTATCACCTCCCTCTTAACTCCCCGATATATGAAAAGCCGAAATGAAGCGCAAAATATTGCGATATCGACAGTAATTAGGATACTTTTCTACCCAAAACACACTTTTACTACTATACCCCCAAAAAGATATTTGCAGGCTTGCTCCTCTGCCCCCGTATGTCCTCGGAGAAAACCTTGGGGATTACGTGAACCTTGTACTTTATGAAATGGCTGAAGCGCTAGGCCATATCATCCAAAATGGATGTCATTGAACTGTGGCCAGATCAAGATCCAAGGAATCGTGGCGACGTAGGCATCAAACCAACGAATGGATAAATACCAAGCATGTTTCGTATCACTAGGTAGTGCATTTGTCTAGTCAATTGCATAATATTTGAAACATTTGGTTCTCATAATACCCCAAGCAAAGACCAAGGTAGATCAATTATAAACTGTTTATACCCAAACAGAGATATAGAAGGGTGGAGAAGGATGGCCTCGTCCCGTTTCTGGGACACTTATACCTACAATTGTAAGTTTGAATGATACATTTTTGTGTAGTTGTTTTTTTTTGTGTTTTGTGTAGTTGATACATTCGTTTTGTGTAGTTGAGAGTTTGTATTCAGTGCAAATATAAACTTGCTATTATTTGTTATTTATTTAAGTTTAGCTTCTATATATTTGTTACAAAGCCATTTTTTCCTCTTTATCTTTTCTGTTCTTTGTTTTCCGCTGAATGCAGTATTCACTTTATAGCGGCTTTTCAATAAATCAATTAAAAAAAACTTTCCGAAAAATAAGTTTTTCAAAGAAAAGTAAAAGCTATTTTAAGCTTAAGCTCAGCAGATACAAATACCTGCTAAAATTCAAACTCAAAACGACTATTAAAGAATTAAAGAATATAAAAGAATATAAAAAATAAAAGAATTAACTACTATTAAAGAATAAATGAAACCCAAAACGAACAGAAATTAAATAAACAATCATAGGAAATAACATACAACAAGTAATAATATAAATGAATAAATAGATCTTAAAGCGAGTAATGCTTAGATTGAATATGAAAATCAAGCTTAAAACGAAAAAAAAATATTTTGCTATTGAAGTGTAAATAAAACTCAAATCCAACAGAAATTAAATAAACAATCAACGCAAACAAACATACAATATATTAATATTAATGTAAAGGAATAAATAAATCTTGAAACGAATGAAACTTAGATTGAATAAGCAAACAAGCTTGAAACGAACAAAACTCACGTCAAACAAGAGTTTGAGTATCGCCTCCTTCTCTCACTGTATAAATCTTAATCCTACTGCGTCATTGGCGCTTTGCTGAAAACCGATTTTATTAAAAATATTTTCTTTTGTACTTGATATTGAAAATGAACATTAATTATAATAAAATTTTGAACTGATGAGCTTTCAGCAATTAATATCATTATACATCAAATGTTCAGTTTAATTTATTAGTTCTTTCTAAAGTTGTTCCAGACGAATATAGTTTCACTACAAACAAGAGTCTGGATACTGCCCCTTTCCTTAACTGTAAATAAAAACCAAAAGCCTACTATGTCATTGGCGCTTTACTTTAAAATATTTTTTTTCCAGTTCTTACAGTATTGAAAAAAAAAAAATTAGAGTTAAATAAATTCTTGAACTGATAGATCTTTCAACAACTAATATCATTATATATCAAATATTCAATTTGATGTTGTTTATACTTTCCAAGACTGTTCAAGACGCATAAAGGTTTCAGTAAATGACGCAGCCAATGACGCAGTAGGGTTTAGAGTTTTACAGTGAGAGAAGGAGGCGCTACCCAAACTCTTGTTTGTAGGGATTTTTGTTTGTTTCAAACTTGATGTGCATATTCAATTTAAGTTTCACTCGTTTTAAGATTCGTTAATTCATTTACATTGATATCTATTGTATGTTTGTTTGCGTTGATTGTTTATTTAATTTCTGTTCGTTTTAAGTTTCATTTATACTTCAATAGCAACAAATTTTTTTTTTCGTTTTAAGCTTAATTTTCATACTCCATCGAAGCATTACTCGCTTTAAGGTCTATTTATTCATTTATATTATTAATTGTTGTATGTTTTTCCTATGATTGATTATTTAATTTCTGTTCGTTTTGGGTTTCATTTATTCTTTAATAGGAATATTCTTTAATAATTTTGTTATTTGAACTTTGAACTATTTTTAACAAAATGCCTATCTCAAAATTTCTATATGATGCATTAAGGGCGTTGAGGGGGGGGGGGCGTTGCCCTCCAATCTCTTTTGACTCTTAAAAAGTAAACCAGAAATTTTAATTTCCAATCAAATGAACCCTCTCCGAAGTTTATACAAGCATCCCTTCTATGAAAACGATAAATGTTGCATTTTGGGCGTGGAGGGGGGGGGGATAGTTGCCCTTCGATCTCTTTTGACTCTTAAAAAGTGAAGAAGAACTTTCAATTTCCAATCAAATGAGCCCTCTCCGAAGTTTATACGAGTATCCCTTCCATAAGAATTATATATGCCCCTAGAGCGTTACTTACAACGCCTGCCTCCGGGCCATGGGGGGTTGCGTTGACACAGGAGTTTTTCTTATCTAACTTCTGAATTATTTTTAATGAAATGACTATTTTAAAAATTTTATCGGATAGGCTTGGGGAAAAAGGGTGTATGTGGGGGGGGGGGTGCGTGGCTAGTTGCCCTCGGATATCTTTTGACTCTTAAAAAGTGAACTAGAACTTTCAATTTCTAATAAAATGAGCCCTTTCTGAAGTTTAGACGAGCATCCCTTTCATAAGAACCCTACACGCCCCCAGGACAACCCTTACAACGCGTTCACACCGGAGTTTTGTTATCTAATTTTTGAACAATTTAAAAAAAAACTGGATATCTCAAAATTTGTAGCGGATGGAATTGGGGAATCAGGGCATGGGGGGGGCTAGTTGACCTTAAATCTCTTGACTCTGAAAAAGTGAACTACAACTTTCAATTTCCAATCAAATGAGCCCTCTATAAAGTTTATACGAGCATCCCTTTCATCATAACAATACATACTCTTGGGGCATAACTTAGAACGCCTTCTCCCGGGCCCTGGTGGGCTGTATTGACACCAGAGTTTTTCTTATCCAACCTTTGAACTATTTTTTTTTTAACAAAATGTCTATTTCAAATTTTGATCACATAGTTGCCCTCGGATCTCTTATGACTATCAAAAAGTGAGCTCGAACTTTCAATTTCCAATCAAGTAAGCCCTCTCTGAAGTTTATACAAGCATCCCTTTCATAAGAATCATATATACCCCAGGGCATAACTTACAACGCCTGCCCCATGGCCCTAGGGGGTTTTGTCAACATCTGTTTTTTTTTATCTGAATTTTGAACAGTTTTTAACTTAATGGCTATCTCAAAATTCTTTGGATGCATTCGGGAAAAAAAGGGGCATGGGGGGGGGGGGGTAGTTGCCCTCAAATCTCTTTTGACTCTTAAAAACTGAACTAGAACCTTCAATTACCAGTAAAATTAGCCCTCTATAAAGTTTTTACGAGCATTCCTTCCATAAGAACCTTATATTCCCCCAGGGCATAACTTACAACGCCTGCCTTCAGGCCCTGGGGGGGGGGGGAGTCGACCCCGGAGTTTTCGTTATATGGTCTTTAAACTATATTTTAAAAAATGGCTATCTCAAAGTTCTTATCAGATGGGTTTGAGAAAAAAGGGCGTGGAGAGGGGGACTAAGTGCCTCCCATCTCTTTTGACTCTTAAAACATGAAACAGAACTTTCAATTTCCAATCAAATGAGCCCTCTTTGAAGTTTATACGATCATCCCTTCAATAAGGACCATATTTACGCCGATGGCACAAATTACAACACCTGCCCCCGGGCCCTGGGGGTTGTGTCGACATCGGCATTTTTGTTATTTTGATCTTTTAGCTATTTTTAACAAAATAGCTATCTCAAAATTTTTATCAGATACATTTTGGGAAAAAAGGGCATGGGGGGGGGGGCGCGGGTTACCCTCCAAAATCTTTTGACGCTTAAGAAGTGAACTAAAACCACAGTTTATATAATTATCCTGTATGATCATTCCCTATCTCACCCATTATGAAAACCCGAACCGGGGTGCGAGTGCTCTGGAGAACGTTTTTGCAGATATAAACATAAGCGGCATCAAATCTTTTCACGGGTAGACAAGTCGGACGTGAAACAATCAGAAAGAAGCGGAACCCCGCTATTACGAATAATACACTTTGTAACCATTTCTAATTGATAGACGCAAACACACTGATCCATAAGTGAAGAAATAAGTAGGAGGAGCTTTTTGTTCGCACCGAGAACGAAGACCAGAAATGATCTGCGATAAACTTACTGAATAATTCTATAAACTGTGACTAAGACTTTCAATTTCCAATCAAATGAGCCCTCTCTGAAGTTTATACGAGCATTCCTTCCATAAGAACCATATATGCCCCAAGGGCATAACTTATAACCCTTGCCCCGAAAACCTTGGACGGGAGAGTGATGCTCAAAGATATAATTTCCAGAACTTTCAACTGAAGTTGAACAAAATGGCTATCTCAAAATTTTGATTGGATGTGTTTGGGGAAATGTGGGTGTGGAAGGGGTGTTAGTTGCCTTCCACGGCAACGCTTTCTATAAAAACCTTATATGCCCCCAGGGCATAACTTAAAACCCTTGTTCTGAGGCCTGTGGTGGGGGGTCGTCATCCTCAAAGCCCTAATTTCCAGAATTTTCAACTGTGTTGAACAAATTGGCTATCTCAGAATTTTGATTGGATGTGTTTGGAGAAAATGTGGGCGTGAGAGGGGGGTTAGCTGCCCTCCAATCACTTTCGACGATTAGAAAGGGCACTAGCCCTTTGAATTTCCAATCGAATGAGCTCTTTTTGAAGTTTCTACGACAAAACTTTCTATAAAAAGCTTATATGCCCCCAGGGCATAGCTCACAACCCTTGCCTCTGGGAAAAAATAAATAAATAAATAATAAATAATTAAAGCCGTATGGCCTTTACTACCATAATATATATCCCCATATTTATAACCATATATATTCCCAGAGTATAACTTACAAACCCTGGGGGGTTGTGTCGATCCCGGAGTTTTAATATCTCATGGTTGAACTATTTGTAACAAAATGGTCACTTTAAATTTTTATCGGATGGGTTTATCCATCCAATAAACCCGAAGGCGTGGAGGGCGGGAGGGGCTAGTTGCCCTCCGATCTTTTGTTACTGTGAGAAAATGAACTACAAATTTTAATATGCACTCAAATGAGCCCTCTCTGAAGTGTATACGAGCATCTCTTTCATAAAAACCACAAACGGCCCCAGGACATAGCTTACAATGCTTGCCCCCCGGGCCCTGGGGGGCTGTGTCGACACCGGAGCTTTTGTTATCTGACCTTTGAACCATTTTGAGAAAAATGGCTCTCTCAAAATTCTTATCGGATGGATTTGAGGAAAATAGGGCGTGGAGAGAGGGGGCAAGTTGCCCTCCGATCTCTTTTGACTCTTAAAAAGTGAACGAGAACTTTCAATTTCCAATCATAGGAGCCCTCTCCGAAGTTTATACGAGCATACCTTCCATAAGAACTATATATGCCCCCCGAGCAATACTTAGAACGCCTGTCCCGGGCCCTGGGGGGGGGTTGTCGACACGGGAGTTTTTCTTATCGGATCTTTGAACTATTTTTAACGAAATGGTCATACGTAAAGGAGTTTTTGTTATATGATCTTTGAACTATTTTTAACAAAATGGCTACCTCAAATTTTTTATCAGACGTACTTGGGGAAAAAGGGCTTCGGGGGGGGGGGGAGGGGGGCTAGTTGCCCTCCGATCACTTTTAACTCTTGAAAAGGGCACTAGAACTTTCGATTTCTAATCGAATGAGCCCCCTTTGAAGTTTATACGACAAGCCCTTCTAAATGAAGTGCCTCTGGGAAAATAATAAATTGAGTGTGAGAGGAGGCTAGCTGCCCCCCGATCACTTTTGACTTTTAAAAAGTGAATTAAAACTTTCAATTTCCAATCAAATGAGCCCTCTCTAAAGTTTATACGAGCATCCCTTCCATAACAACCATATATGCCCTCAGGGCATAAGTTACAACGCCTAACCCCAGGCCCTGGGGGGCTGTGTCGAAACCGGAGTTTTTTTTTATCTGAACATTAAACTATTTTTAACAAAATATATATCTCAAAATTTTTATCTGATGCATTTAGGCGGGGAGGGGGGGGGGCTAGTTGCCCTACGATCTCTATTGACTCTTAAAAAGTGAACCAGAACTTAGAATTTCCAATCAAATGAGCCCTCTCTGAAGTTTATACGAGCATCCCTTCCATAAGAACTATATATGCCCCTAGAGCATTACTCATAACGCCTGCCTCCGGGCCCTGGGGGGTTGCGTCGACACAGGAATTTTTCTTATTTGACCTTTGAACTATTTTTAATGAACTGTTCATTATAAAAATTTTATCGGATGGGCTTGGGGAAAAAAGGGCGTGTGGGGGTGGGGGCTAGTTGCCCTCGGATGTCTTTGGACTCTTAAAAATTGAACTAGAACTTTCAATTTCCAATAAAAAGAGCCCTCTCTGAAGTATATACGAGTATCCCTTTCATAAGAACCATATACACCCCCAGGAAAACACAACGCCTATCCCCCGGGCACTGGGGGGAGTTTTTGTTATCTAATTTTTGAACAATTTCCAAAAAAATTGGATATTTAAAAATTTGTAGCGGATGGGCTTGGGGAAAAAAGGGCGGGGGGGGGGGGGGTGGTTTCCCTTAACTCTCTTGACTTTTAAAAAGTGAACTAAAACTTTCAGTTTCCAATCAAATGAGCCCTCTACGAAGTTTGTACGAGCATCCCTTTCATAAGAACCATACATGCCCTTAGGGCAAGAACGCCTTCCCCTGGGCCCTGGGGGATTGTATTGACACCGGAGTTTTTCTTATCCGGCCTTTGAACTATTTTTAACAAAATGTCTATCTCAAATTTTCATCAGATGGGTTTGGATAAAGAAGTCGTGGGGGGGGGGAAATCTTTAGACTATTAAAAGTCTTTAAAATCTTTAGACTATTAAAAGTGAGCTCGAACTTTCAATTTCCAATCAAATGAGCTCTCTCTGAAGTTTATACAAGCATCCCTTTCATAAGAACTATATATGCCCCAGGGCAAAACTTACAACGGAGGCCCCCTGGGCCACCGGGCGCAGGGGGATAGTGACGACATCTGAGTTTTTGTGGTCTGACTTTTGAGCAATTTTTAACTTAATGGCTATCTCAAAATTTTTATCGGATGTATTTGGGGAAAAAGTGGCGTGGGGGACTAGTTCCCCTCCAATCTCTTTTGACTCTAAAAAAATGAACTAGAACTTTCAATTTTCAATCAAATGAGCCCTCTCTGAAGTTTTTACGAGTATCCCTTCAATAAGAACCATATATTCGCCCAGGGTATAACTTACAACGCCTGCCTTCAGGCCCTGGGGGGGCTGTGTCGACCCCGGAGTTTCGTTATATGGTCTTTGAACTATTTAAAAAAAAGAAAGTAATCTCAAAGTTCTTATCGGATGGGTTTTATCGGATGCACTTGGGAATAAAGGGTTGGGGGGGGGGGGAAGCTGGTTACCCACCGATATCTTTTGACGCTTAAAAAGTGAACAAGAACTTTCAATTTCCAATGAAATGAGCCCTCTCTGAAGTTTATACGAGCATTCTTCCATAAGAACCATATATGCCCCCAGGGCATAACTTATAATCCTTGCCCTGAAGACTGTGTGGGGAGTGTCCTGCTCAAACATATAATTTCCAGAACTTTCAACTACGTTGAACAAAATGGCTATATCAAAATTTTGATTGGATGTGTTTGGGGAAACAGTGGGCGGAAGGGGTGTTAGTTGCCTTCCAATCACTTTCGACGAAAAGGGAACTAGCCATTTAAATTTCCAATCGATTGAGCCCTTTCTGAAGTTTCTACGACAACACTTTCTATAAAAACCGTATTTGCTCCCAGGGCATAACTTACAACCGTTGCCCTAAGGGATGGGGGGGGGGGGTTGTTATCCTCACAGACCTAATTTCCTGAATTTTCAACTACGTTGAACAAAATGGCTATTTCTAAATTTTTATTAGATATGTTTGGGGAAAAGGTGGGCGAGAGAGGGAGGTTAGTTACCTTCCAATCACTTTTGTCTTATAAAAAGGGCACTAACCCTTTGAATTTCCAATCAAATACGTCCTTGTTGAAGTCCCTACGACAAAGCTTTCTAGAAAAACCTTATATGCCCCCAGGGCATAACACAACCCTTGCCCTGAGGGCTGTGGGGGAGTCTCCTCTTCAAAAACATAATTTTTATCAGGAAATCAACTACACTGAACAAAATGGCTACCTCAAAAAATTTTGATTGTATGTGTTTGGGGAAATGGTGGGCGTGGAAGGGGTATTAGTTGTCTTTTAATCACTTTTCACCCGTAAAAAGGGCACTAGAACTCTCGATTTTCAATCAAATGAACCCCCTTTGAAGTTTCTTCGACGACCCCTTCCATATGAAATGCCTCTGGGAAAAAAAAATAATAAAACAATGGAGCCGTATGGCCTTTACTACATGCAACGCTATAGAGTTGCCTCTGATACTACGAATATAATTATTTCACGAGAATAAAACCAACTACATCAATCAATTTTACCCTCAATCTGTAGTACTTTTATGTATATTTTTTTATAAGTTTGAAAAAAGAAAATACTGGAGCTCTCCCTCCTTTCTCAACTTCCAAAGATAAGTTCGGACATTTCTGAAACTGAATATTTGAGTACAAGGCCTTGTATGACGGAATAAAAGTCTGAAACCTATCCCAAAGCCATTATAATGAAGGGTAAATTACTACCTCAACGACGAATCAGATATACTGGAAGCCTGGAAAGCAAATTATAATTAAAGACAAATTACTAGATAAAAAAAAATTTAATGCGTAGGGAGCCACGAAAGCTATTATAACAAACAGAAAATAATTAAATACACGATAATATAAACACACTGCAAGCCAGGAAAGCCAAAATAACTAAGGATAGATTATTGGAGAAATGATAAACTAAATACATTGCAAGCAAGGAAGACAGTAGGATGAAGGTTAAATTATTACATAAATGATTAGAAAAATACACTTGGAGCCAGGTAAGCAAATATATTAAAGGGTAACTTTATAGATAAATGACAAATTAAGTAGCATTGGGAATAGGGATAATTTTTATTAAGATTAAGAATTCCTGTATCAAGTAAAAAGACAAGAATGATGAGAATGTTTTTATACAATAAAAGTTTATTTAAAAGGGTGAAATTAACGATTTTTATTGACTATTTTTCGTCGTATTATTCCTTCCACATAAAATATTTAAACAAACACATATGTTAAAATAAAAAAGGAAAAGCTGGAAGAAGAAGAATAACGCATAGACAAAATCTTCTCTTTTCAGTATAGATTTGAATTAAGTTTTATACAGTTCAGTCAGGTGTAAACTTAATAGTTGTGCTGTAAACTTTGGAAATGGAGCATAATCCCCCTGATGGGAGGTTTATGCCATGGGCACAAGCAAAGGTGTAAAGTCGTTTACAGAATTGTCAACATGTCTACATCCGTACCCCATCTTCAGCAATGGGACTATCTTTTAGCTCAAGAAGCAACATCAATCATAATATCCTTATACAGGTTCAAAAGAACTTCTCGGTAATCCCTGATAAAGATATGTTTCCGTTTTCACTAGTTTTTCATCAAACAGAGTGTTCAATTTTGTTGACAAAAGGGCTTTAGGAAAGGTCCTATCCTTGTATGGTATACCAGACAAATACATTACAGTGATTGGTTCTATGTACGGGAATAACACTGCTGCGGTTAAGTGAAAAATGAGGTTAGCAGCTGGTTTTGTATTAAATCAGGAGTTAAGCAGGGTTGTGTACTATCCCCCTTTACATGGATCAGTTTGATGGACTTTGTCTTAAGGAGCACAGGAAAGACAATGGAAGGCCACGGAATCAAATGGAGAGGAAAAACTCTCCTGGGCTTAGATTATGCTGAGGATTTAAGTATCCTCGATGAAAGTTTGAGCAAAATGAATGAACTTTTAGAGGTTTTGCGAGTTCAGGATGCTAGAATATGTTTGAAAATCAATGTTAAGAAGACTAAGTCACTAAAGCTAGGAATAAGTGAAGATGAAAAGGTGACGTTGCGTAACGAAAAGATTGATCAGGTGGACAGCTACACATACCTTGGTAGTATTATTAGTCAAGACGGTGGGAGCAGTGAAGATATCAAAAGTAGAATAGCCAAGGCTCAGGGTACTTTTTCACAGTTAAAAAAAAGTTTAATAGAATAGGAAGATAAGTCTGCAAACCAAGATTAGAATTGTAGAATCTACAGTGATGACAGTGGTCAAATGTGGCTCTGAAGCATGGGCGCTCCGAAAAACGGATGAAGATTTGCTAGATGTTTTCTGGAGAAATTGCCTACGGATTGTTCTGGGTACCGGGCTGACTGACTGTACTTTAAACAGTAGGCTATACGAAAAAAGTGGTTCAATCCCGCCTTCTAGGGATATAATGAAAGAAAGGTTGAGATGGCTAGGTCATGTTGTGCGGATGAAAGATTGCCGAAGATTGTCCCTTTCGGCCAACCGTCTTGGGCTAAACGAAAAGCAGGTCGTCCTCGTCTGGGGTGGGAGGACGTCATAAAGAAAAATTTAAAGGAAATGGGAACTTCCTGGTATTGTGTAAAAAGGGATGCTTTGAATAGAGTGGGATGGAGGAGGATCGTACATAGCTGTGTTTGCCTGAGGCGGCTTGGTGCTGCGGTGAGTTGTTAGTAGTAGTTGTCATGCTAATGAAAGTCTCAAAGCTAATACCAATACTATTGCCAAAGACATTTTAAGGACACTAAAAAATGAAAATTTCAATTCAAGAGTTTAAAAAGACAGAACGCAAATCACAATATACTCCAAAAAAAAAATGCCATGACAAAACACTCAACTTGAAAGAAATATGTAACATACCAGTTGAAGTTGACCCAAGGAAAACAACTACAAGATGAGTAATCAAAGGTCCTAATCAAACCTAACCTTTGGTTAAACATACATGATGAGTAATCAAAGGACGAGTAATCAAAAAGATTATACTGATGAGGATATTCTGAAAAACCTACGAAGCCCAATTAAAACTGCCCAATCGAAAATATTACTTTTGCTTGATAAACTTTAAAAAAAAACATACCTCTCAATCTACATTTTATTCTTAGCAGCTAAGTTGCCAGAAACTGTATTGTCAGCTGGAAGAAGCAGGGAAGTATGTTTCAAGTGTCCAAAGTTTGGGCATATGAAAAATGACCGTACAACATATAATTCTATTTCTATGAGATGTGGCAAAAGCCATATGTATAAAGATTACCCCCAGAAGGGTGATGACTCACTAAAAAGAAGTGAAGAACTCAGAAAACCACGCCACAAGTTCGTAAACATCCTCGGTTAAGCAGCAAAACGGTTAAACATGTGAATATAGCAGAATGACTACAGAGGGGAAATAAGCAAACTGCTTCAACTCATGCACAAGCAGTGAGCAGCGAATCCCTCGACACAGTCCATTAAGTCAGAAAGTAACTATTGTATAATGCATTAGCAACAGATATCCTAATGCCCATTGTTTAAGCTTTGGTTCTTACACCTGAATTCTTTCGAATACGGTACACGCTGTCAGTATAGACAGCACAATAGATAAAATATGTACAGTAATCCAAATTTTGACCAATGTAGAATAAGACGATCTCAAAATAAAAGGCGCTATTTAAAAAGCCACACAATGGTCAGAAAAAGCCACACAATGGTCAAAACACCTAACAATCACAAGATTGAGGCATGAAAATCACAATGAATTCTCAGAAACAAAAAGACCATCAAATCAGAAACAAAAAGCACCTTAATACACTCAGCAGAATTAATTAAATCAGAGCAGAAAGAAAGGCATTGACAAATTTCCAACGTGGATTTATCGAATTTTGTAACGCAACTAAAAACGTGGTAATGCTTCATAAAACAGATGTTAATACTACATTACCACATTAATAAATTATTTATGATAGATGTATTCTTTGATTTGAAAGAATCTATTGATAGTATAGTCCATTGAAAGCTGGTGAATATCCTCATACGGGCCAAACTTAAAGGAAGGATACTTGCAGCAATCTACAATGTATTAAGCAAACATCTTGCAACGGTCAAGGTTGGAGGACACATTACAGTTGATCAAATAAAAAGAAAAAAATCAGTTCCTCAAGGTTCCGCATTGGGTCCTGACTTTTTTAATTACAGTTCTGATGACATATGTTTCTGGGTTACAAAATTCTTCGACTTCAAAAAACTTATGCCCATGATGCTACCATTGACTTTTCCTTAGAATAAACTTTAGCCATGTCAATTACAAATAAAAATTGTGATCAAATCATATTATTTCTAGATGAACAACATATTGGAATTGTAGAAGATACCCAACTTCATGGCTGCAAAATTGACTCTAAGCTATCATGGATTAATCATAGCAATGATGCAAGTAGATCATGCCTAAAAAGAATGAAAACAAGAAATAACCCAAAATTTGGATCAGTAATGATAACCTTATTAAAACAAGAATTAACAAGACTGGCTGAATACTTATAAGTAATCTAGCTAGATAAATTGATTAACAGTATTGCACTGAATTGGCTCTTTAGATGTCGCACGAAGAGGATGTTACACTGAACTTAACAATGGCATTGCAGGTTCCAACAGTTAGGAAAATTCCCATATGGACCTTGAAATCAGTTCCAGGAAATACCGAATTCCCAGCTGTCAAAAGTATGCATACACCTACTAATTTTACGAGACTTATAGAACCCTAGGCAAATACCATATTCATGTGTTTACTGATGGTTCATAGGACCGTCAGGAGGTTGCTTAGGCCGTTTTTTTTATACGTTATTTTTTGATAAGCAAAAAATGTTGTACCCCCCCCCCCATATTTCTTCAGTATTTCAAGCATAATGCATTGCAACTCAAATTGTCATTAATAAGACTAACAGTTACTCCCAAAAGCATGAGCCTTATGTAACATTTAGTTACTCTAAAAGTATTTTAACATCAATTATGATTTTATCTAAAAAAGAATAAGTCTTAGAAATTTATAAATATTATTTTATATTGCTGGAATCATTGAATAGTGGTTTACATCATTTCTGTGGTTCCCTGGTCACACTGAGATTCCTGGTAATAAGGCTGTAGATGAACTTGCAAAAAAAGCCATATTGGCTGGTGAAGTACTGATACCAGACACATCCAATGAAGTATACCAAATTGCCAACATATTAGAAAGTTCTTAAGAATGGCCATCTTCGTAAGAGGCGATTATAATTTGCCCTACCAAGTCAAATCTTGGACTTAATCATTCGCTTTAACCGGTAACAAGGAAGAGTTCTTTTTCGAAAAGGATCAGGGCATTGTGGAGCAAGAAGTTACACGGAGCGTTTTTATGGTAAAAACACAGTTTTGAAAATTGTGGAGCAAACGAACAATTACAACACATTTTATTTGACTGTCCATCATATGAAAATTACAGAAGAAAGATCCAGGCCTTCTTCGCTTCGAAAAGTTTACCAATGTAGATAAAATATATCACTGTAAGTATTGTGAGCAGTGAACACTTACAATCAATCATCAAAATTATATTAGAATTTTTGTGCAACATTGATAAATCTGGAAATATGAAGTCCCATTTCTATTAGATTGTCTAGGTGTCGCGTAATGCCCTATACTTATTGGCCTTTTAGTTTACTACAATCCAGAATTTACTCCAAATTCCAAGAAGAACAATTAAACTCACTGGAAATCTGGTAACAAGATCCTTGAAGACGAGAGGAAGTCAAGATTTGAAGATCAAATCAAATAAGAAAATATCTTTTGCATTCCTTATAGTATAATTTTGGAAATCCTGGACAATTTTTATCCCTAATACAGCACAATAAAGGAAAGAATGAAAAAAACTTAAAAAAGCAAGTTTGAGTTTTGTAGATGCTGAAACATGGGGGTAAGCTCTGTATATGTCAACATCATTTTTATCATCACTGCCGTGAAGCTTAAGTTCGAAAGCAGATGGATGTAGCCCAAAAAATGTTTACTTTTTTAAAATTTAATCAAGAAGTAATCTTTTTTTAAACAAAGTTTCCACAAATAAAAGTTGCAGCTTATATCAATTCGTCAGCTAATATTTCAAAAACTTGCTGTGTCATTTAGGCTAATTAAGATGAAATACGACACTTTAAAACGCTGTATGCAATTATGCAATTCAAAGCAAACAAGATGAAAAGTGTCACTATAAATAACAAATCCAGTAATTTCATGATTTTGAACATATCAAAGATACACACTGTGGCCTAATAACTGTAGCCTTGAGAAACTGGTGAAAGAAAATTGTTTGTTTCCTTAAGTATTCCTTCAATTATCTATCAACCAATTCTCATTTTACTTCATTGTCGGTAGTGACCCTTTGGGCATACTCTTCTCTTTATCTTGTTTTAACTATTTGAATCCTTATAATTTCTTCACTGAGTTATGTAATACATCCTCATTAAGCATTATCAAGGAAACAAATGGGGTTTGTAATAGCTTAACATTTGTCACGCCCAGTTATTAGATTTCTTAACCAAAATAAAAGTAACTAAATGATCATGATAAAATGATAAAAAGAAGAAAAAAACTCAAGGTTAATATGAAACTCATAATTCTCAAAATAGTCCAATTTCCTGGGAAAGGGAAAAAATTAGCATCTAACAACTATTAGTTGCTACACTGCTTACGGTTTTAGTGTTTGCGGATGTTTGTACTTTTGATTTCAACTGAGTAGGCTACTAATATATTTTTAGTGGCAACGATAATTTCGAATTCCTATTAGGAGAACATTAAAGAACCATAGGTTCAATCTCCTTGAGTGTTGCATATTCTTTAAGAAAAATAATATTACAATGCCTGATTGCTTCTTTTCGAGTTTTCTTTTCTTTACTTGAGCTTGAACAGGATGCTGTGATGGTGCTTTTAATTTCTTCCTGAAAAAGATAGTAAATTTAGAAATGACGGCACACTATATAACAATAATACCAAAAGAATAATTAAGTTAGTTAGAAATAATTTCCACCATTCATCTATAGGGACAGAAGGTTCAGCATTAGATTCAACCAAGTATAGGGAAAGAAGTGTTGCAATATGAACTAACAGAGGTAGACAACAGATAGATGTCTCAATGTGGATTGTGTTACAATCAGTCTTTTGGGACAAAAATAGACTTTATTCCCTTTAATACTAAGCAATTTCCTTTTTTACAAATTTATAATTTCTGTCAGGTTTAAGAGTTCTACATGAGAAGCATATGTACTTAAATGTAAAGTGTATACTAAAACACGTGTTCACTTATTAGCTTTGATGCACAGATGGCTCTCTTCAGGTGTAGAGTCTCAAATTTTGTGTAACCTCTGTATTAGTAGTAAGCGTTCAACAAAATAGATCATATTTTCCCACACTTTTGATTGTAAAATTTGACAACAATGGAACATCTTTAATAATAATATACGTTGAAATTGAACTTTTTTGAAAACTTATTGATGTCTTTTCTATTACATTCAAACAAAGATTCACAGATTTATTAAACACGAGGACAAATACAGAATCAAGTCACAATCCTAATATGCTAGAACTACAAATTGATTTAATACAAAATTTTTCAAACACTCAAATCAAATACTAAAAATTTATTCTGATCTCAACTAAATATGCTTCACAATAGAATTCACTTGTACAGTTTTTGTTCGGTCCCCCCTCGTAATTTTTATTTTTTTTATAATATCAAGCATATATTTGTTTAGTGGATTCCAAATGAGTTTCCAGCAGGGATTAGGACTCCTATAGTCTCAGACGTTAATAAATCTAACATAAGTTAAAACTCCAAAAATGATCACTTGGGAACCAATTCTCATGTAGTATTTTGATAAAATTTCGAAATTAATCCATCTCTGGAATAGTTCAAAATTAACTTTACTTTTCAATTTTGGCTCCTGGATTACTACTGAAAATTGGTCCACTGTGTATCAAACAAATGACGCTGACTACATGGCTTTGTCCCTCCAAAATTTATTGAGGAGTAATTATGAGTCCCACTTCCCTGAGAAAAAATTTAAAACGTGTTCTACAGATAAGCCTTATGTTACTGAGTCTTTTAAAAAACGTATAAGAAAAAAATCAATTTTTTCAAAGCAGGTTGTATTACTGAGGCTAATAGTCTAAGGAAGTTCCTAAAGAAAAAAAATTAAGAAAAGCAGCTTTTGATTATTATAATAATAAAGTCAGATCTATGTTCTTACAAGCCCAAGCAATGGTACAGAAAAATTAAACAAATATGCGGGAAAAGTCCTTCCGAAGTTAATTTTCATTCCCCTGAACTCCCTAATAAGACGGCCAACAATTTAAATTAGTATCTTGTTCCTATCAGTGCAGGTTTCCTCGCTTCCACTGACTGAGGTCCAACCAGTCTCTTTAAAACGCCCTCTTCCTTTATTTTTGCCTTCTGACCAATAAATGAAATTCTAAAGCTAAGAAAAATCGGTATTTCTCCCTTGTAAATCCCAGTTGACTTAATTAAAGCCTTTTCGGACAAAATTGCTGAGCCTTTATCAAATATTTTCAACCACATCACAAAATTTGGTAAATTCCCAAGTTGCTGGAAACAAGGTTTTATAACCCCTGTCCCTAAAAAATGCACCAGTCTGACTTTCGCCAACATTCGACCCATTACGCTCACTTCTGTTTTTTCCAAACTTTATGAAGGTTTCCTCTGTGACTGCCTTAAGGATAAAATTTGTCCGCGTATTGACATCCGGCAGTTTGGTAACTTAAAGAAAACTTCCACCACCCATTACCTTGTGCACTTAATGCATACCATCGTAAGTAACCTTGATAAACCAAATGACTGGCTGAACCTTGTCTTAGTTGATTTCCAAAAAGCTTTTAACCTGGTTGACAACACCACTCTAATTCGTTCACTACTGATTAACTTTAAACTTGATCCTCTATTAGTAAATATTGTTATATCGTTTCTTTCAAATAGATCTCAAGTTGTTAAATACAAAAATATTTTCTCTAATATTAGTCCAACTATTCCTCCCAGTAATTCTGTCCCCTTTATTTTGCACTCTAAGTCATTGAATAAAGTTCTTAATGTTATAAAATCAATTGTATGACACGTAAACATTCCACTTGACTTATTTAGCCTAAATACTTTTCGGATAGCATTGTTAAACATCTGTCAAATTTTTTAAGACATATAGCACAATTTGGCAAATTCCCAAGTTGCTGGAAACAAGGTTTTATAACACCTGTCCCTAAAAAATGCACCAGTCTGACTTTCGCCAACATTCGCCCCATTACACTCACTTCTGTTTTTTCCAAACTTTATGAAGGTTTCCTCTGTGACTGGCTTAAGGATAAAATTTGTCCGCGTATTGACACCCGGCAGTTTGGTAACTTAAAGAAAACTTCCACCACCCATTACCTTGTGCACTTAATGCATACCATCGTAAGTAACCAAATGACTGGCTGAACCTTGTCTTAGTTGATTTCCAAAAAGCTTTTGACCTGGTTGACCACACCACCCTAATTCGTTCACTACTGGTTAACTTTAAACTTGATCCTCTGTCAGTAAATATTGTTATATCGTTTCTTTCGAATAGATCTTAAGTTGTTAAATACAAAAATATTTTCTCTAACCCCCTCCCTCTATATTGTGGAATTCTTCAAGGAACCGTATTGGGACCCCTTATTTCTAGTCATGATTAACGATATTGGTAAGGACTTCCCCCAAAATACGTGGATGACTTGTCGATCCTTGAAGTATGTCACAGGAATATTAAAAGTGACCCCCTCGAAATCCTAACCCATATTTCGGATGAAGCTAAGAACCTAAATATGAAAGTAAATTCCACAAAATCAAATATAATGACGATAAATTTCTGGAAATCTACTCCCGCCTTCCTTGACCCTATTCCCCCAGATATTTCTGTGTCTTCCTTTAATTTACTTGGGGTTACAATTTCCTCTAATTTAAAGTGGGATATCCACGTGAAAGATATTGTCCGTAGAGCTAATGCGTCCATGTCTCTCCTTAAGCTCTTGAATAAATTTAACGTCCCCTCATCCCATTCTTTAAGGATTTATACTTCCTTCGTCTGCCCGCATCTTGAATAGGCTTGTCCAGTTTGGCATCCTGGCATCTCCCGTGATGAATCAGATAAAATTGAATCTATTCAAAAAAGAGCCCTAAGAATAATTTTTAATTATTCCTAAGAAACCCTAAGCCCTAAGAATTTAGCCCTAAGAAACTTTGGTACCATATTCACTCCTTATAAAAAAGGCCAAGCTGGAAACTCTTGAGCACAGGAGAGGAACGGTGTGCCTGCGTTTTTTAAAAAATGCAAGAATAAACCCTCGCACGGAAAACATTTTCCCCAAAAGACACTCCCCATCCAGACACCGCCTGCCACGTACTGCTTTTGAGCCCGGCCCTATCTTGTCCCCCATCCTTTATTTAACCCCCAAATATGAAAAAACCGTTGTCCCCTTCATTACTGATCAAATAAACCACTAGTTATTTTTTTTTTGTACTGATGATACCAATGCTTATGTCTGTTTGGTTCTTTTGTTTTCTCCCCTTTTTATATACTCTATTTTAAACCTTTTTAAAACTATTTTAATTTCAATTTTTTTTTGGTTTTGTTTTAGTTTGTGCTTTCTTAAATTTCTTACATTTGAAAATTTTTTTTTTTTTGACTTAATAATGGTTTTGCATTTCTGATATTGTTGTTTTTGGCATTGTTTAGCCCGTTTTTTAGTTGTTGTGCTATTTCTATGTTTTTTTTTATTATATGACCCCGAAATGCGAATTCGGCCCTTCGGGGCTTGTGATAGTCATTTTTTGAAATAAATATCTTATCTTATCTAACTTCTTCCTTATTTTCATTTAACAAAAAGTATTTTTTGAATATACTAGTATCCATTTTTTGGATATATATGTCCAATATTCTTGTATTGTTGGTTTCTGAAATTGTTTTAAAAATAATTGTAGTTCTAGATATGTACCAGCTTCACTATCATACCTGCTAACATCCATCATAAGACAGGAAACAGTCAGTATCTCTAAATTTATCTTGGCTAAAGACAGTGATGACCATTAAAAGAGTCCGAAGTGCAGGAGGTAACCTGTTTTACCTACCACACTCAAACTCAGTAGAAAAGGTTACCAGCAACTTTCCAATTATCACACCTAACCAATTAGTACCTAAAGCTTCTTGTGTGTTTTAAAGCATTTTTACAATAGTTTTAAGAATTAATAAGCTTACTTTTTTGTTTCAGGTTTAGTTTCACCATCAGAAGATTCTGTTTCTTCAGGATCTGTTGTATGTCCGTCACCGTGTCCTGATTCATATTGAAGAAGCCTTTCCAATAGGAAGTTTTTGTCCCGCTGAACTTGAACAACTTTCTTTTCTAGTGAGTGAATTTCATGGGTAAAGGCTTCATTCTCCTGAAGCGACAAATATATTATAAGCGCAAATTCTTCAAAGGCAAAGAAAAACATCTAAGAGCAAATCACTAAAACCAGTACAAGTTACATTAAAAGGCTTCATTCTCCTGAAGCGACAAATATATTATAAGCACAAATTCTTGATAGGCAAAGAAAAAAATCAAAGTGCAAATCACTAAAACCAGTACAAGTTACAATAAATTCCTTCTGCATTAATTAAAGATCTGCAATATCATTGAATCAAAATAAAATCTTTGTTTTTGACTCTAATAGATATTCAGGACACGATTATATTTTGGACTTGATGTATCCACATAATTTTTTCCTTATAATATTTAAAAAGATTAGCTTTATTTTAAAATTCGTCACCAAAGTGTTCCCAGACAAATAAAAAATAAGACATCCAAGAGCACAACTAAAACCCTCTAGTCATTTAACAGATTCATAACATAGTGGTCAGCGTGAAAGCCCCCCCCCCTCTCTCTCTCTCTCTCTTGTTCTCCCTACAAAGTTCAGCTCTGGTCTTTACTTCCATCAGAAACATTTCATCCTTTCTAAATCAGTGTTGTTTGTTTTTATTTTCTTTTTCTTTAATTTGAGCTTGTTTTATAAATATACGTTGCATAGACTGCAAAGCAATAATTTTTGTTCGTTTTAAGTTTCAACTTTGCTCTTTACTTCCATTAGAATGACTTGATCTTTTCTAAATCAATTTTGCTTGTATTTAGTTTTCTTTTTTTTAAACAAACAGAAAAAAAAATATTGATTGAACTTAGGTTGTAAAAAAAAAAAAAAAAGGTCACCATCAATTTTTGTTAAAATAGGGCACTAACATAGGTTTTACGTCCTACGTCTCTGAATCTTGCTCAATAAAACTGTACAACTTTGAGGTTATAAAAGAATCCTGAGGGGAATACTATCACCATTCACTTTGAGAATGTGCAGAGAGAAAATTACATTATTTATCATATATTGTGCTTTAATTATATTATGGTTTTTATGAAACATGAGGTTCAATCACTTAAGAGCCATGTGAACAAAGCTTCTTGGAATTGGGTCAAACGAAAATTCCTTAAAATTATATGGTTTGAACAAACCAACATTACCACAGATAATAGCAAGGCTAGCATTCCCTAAAACTCCTGCAAAGCTAAAGTGCCATTTAAACTACTCAAAAGGATATGTATTTTAGACAGCATTTTCTTTTTTTATCTATTATAACATTAACAAGAAAGAAGAAAAATAGATAAAAGGTCACAATGCTATTTAACCTTACAAAAAGAGAAGCAGCTTCATAGAAGTAGGCTCAAGATCCATTCCTGAAAGCTTCAATAATCTTACCTAACTACTTTTTAAGATAGCAAAACATTGGTAAATGTGATGACGAGTAAACCGATTAGTTTGCTAAACCAAAGGTAAATACGCGTAGAGCTGTCCTGTCATCTCTTCTTTGACTCTAGGATTTAAAAAAAATGCTAATGATTAGAGCAGGACATTAAGTCGTATTATCTAAATTTCATTCACCTAACTCAACTATATTCCTGGATAGCGAAAAGCTTGTTCTTTGCAATATTTCCTAATTTCGCAAAAACACCAAAAAGTCGTATTGTAGCCTATGTATCACTGAAGTGTTCCTTCTTTTCTTACTAACAGGGCACTGAAACACCATAAAGAACTGTTTAAAGATACATTTGAAAGGTAATGCTTATATATACATGCTTTATATAAAATCGTCTTGATAACACTATTGTAAACTGCCCGATAGCACCCGAAACTGCACTTCTTAAATTCATTTCTGGAGTGGAAAGCAACTCATTCTTCTGCTTCAGTGGGATTGCCTTCTGGAGTCCTGGCTTTTTCTATTTACTAGAGATGAGGGGGCCAATGTATGATGCTAATGTTTGAGCCTGGTCTGCAAAGTTCCTGGCCTAACAAGGATGCAAGGCATTTTTTTTTAATTTATCTTTATTTTCTACACCGTCTTCTTGTCAGTCTACACAATTCTCTCAGCAATGCTACATCTCTTTAACCTGTCCAAATAGTACCCAGTATCTTTCTCAACAGAATGACTATTATAAATCATGGTGGCCTCCTCCTTTGACAAAAATATGTATCCTCCAAACGCAGTCTTTAGACTAGGGAACAAACAGAAGTTGCTTGGGGCTCGATCCGGTGAGAAAGGAGGGTGGCCAAGCAGTTCAACCATAACTGATGGATTTTCACCACGGAAATCTAAGACTTGGGAGACAGCACATTGTCTTGGTGAAACAGGACTTATTTTTTCTTCAAATGTGGCTGCTTTTCAGCAACTCCTGCGTCCTGCCTTCAGCTTGTCAAACAATGATGAAGAGTATACTGCTATAATGTTTTTTTCTGTTTAAAGATAATGGATAATATAACTCAGTGGTTATCCCAGAAAACAGTCATCATCAGTTTCCCAGCAAAAGAAAAGAACAGGTTTTTTACTTTTTTGGGAGCCATTTCCCCCTTTCAGGTCCACTTTTGGACTTGTTTTGTTTTTGTTATAGTGTTGTATCCAAATTTCATCCAAAAGAATTAATCAGCACCAAAACTCTAGCTTATTGTACCAAAACCATACCAATTAGTGGAGTAAAAATACGCTTTGACCTTGGGGGAATTGCAACAAATTTTTTTTTGCACCAAAATGTTCAGAAAAATCAGCTGATTTACACAAAAAAAATCCACCATAATCCCTCTTGCACAAGTGTCCCAAATTTGCCCTTGAAGGGGGAAGATGAGGGGGGAGAAATCGATTGGTGTTTATAAATATTTTGGAGTTTCAGTAGTCGTTTCCTATCAAATCAAGCATGACGAATCCGAATACGACGTCAGAAATCCAGTTTTCCGTACCAGGGTATCAATTTTCGACTTCATAGAAGGGGGGGGGGGGTAAAGTGCGCCTATCATTATTTGACGGATTCCCGCAAATAAAGGCTCATTTTATATCAAATAAAGTAGTGTATTGCAGTTTTGTTTACTATTTACCTGATTTCCATCTCTGAAAGCCCTGTAATATGAGGGGTTGATAAGTATAACTTCTTGAAAACCAATTCTTTAATCGAGATCAAAACTTCAGATCAATCAGTTATAAAAAGGAACATTTTGAACTCAGGTAAATTAATCACAAAAATAATTGTGATTTTAAAGCAAAACCTAAAGCTAGTTCATTTTCCTGCTCGTCTTTGTTATCGTTCTCATCCTGTCTTGCTGCAGCATTAGCATATAACGCCCCTTTACACTTTCCGCAGACAAAGCTGCCAGGTAAACCGTTCCCGGCAGCTGCTTCTTCGAGACTTGCACCCACTGGTGCACTGGCACTGCTCAATATTCAGCAGATTTTCTGGTTCTGGTGAAGCATCTGTCATAATGGGAAGATACATATTCCGTGAAAAAGAGAGGCACCAACCCCACTCTTCAGGCCTTAGCCAATTGGACGTGTCTTGCCACTTCACTATTTGCAAGTAGTACATGTAAATAAAGTGTTACTTTGTGGCAGCCAAAGTTGGCGGAAGTCACTCTGCCTCAACGAAAGCATTTGAACTTGCAACCCGCATAGTAAACAACCACACCCGGACATGCTTCAGGGTCTCCTCATTACTTTTCCCTTTGTATATGTGGAGCAAAGCTATCTCTCCAGCTTCGGTGATCTCCTGCTAGTCATATCCTGGTGTCATGAAGATCTACCAAGCATTTTTTGAAAATACTATCTTTAAGTGACAAGGAAACCACTGCTGGTTTCCTTACGCCGTGATGTCTAGATGTTGTATTGCAGCCAGAAATTGCGTGGCAAACGAGTAGATTTTCTACTGCTTCGGTTCCTAAGTTTGTTCTTGATCCTTTTTATGTCATACACTCGTCGGTTATTTTCATGCGTGTCTGTCTGCATGAAGATATTACATGCATGAAGCTTGGAATGGTACAGCAGAAGGACTAATAGGTCGGCATCATTCCAAATTAAAGTGGTCGACAAAATTTCAGCACAACTGACTACAGTTTGTACAGCTAAAGGATCATTTGAGCATGTAGAACTTGATATCCTGAGTTCGCCAGTCTCTCAGTTAGTAGGTCGATGAAGCGTTATTTATTTTTGGGACTTCTCAAAAATCCCTCCTTACTTTTGACAATCTTCATGTTAGGAGAAAATTCTATCGTTGGACACAACAAACCTTTGGTGCTCTTCAACTGACCAAAGTATCTTTTGACATAATCTAAGTAAGATTCTGCCACCTTAGAGTATGTGGATTTGGCAGTCACGGTATTTTCTGGACTAGCCAGCCACCGTCCAAAACTCTCTGGGAGGTTGGCAATGTCACTGGACCATTGATCTCCTCCATTTTTATCAGTGCATTTGTTAGAGATGCATTGTCGACTGTCCTCATCACCTCGAACGAGCTAAAGAACGATGGTGGAGAAGTACAGAGCTCGAACCATAGAACTTCGTTCAAGTCAGAACTATTGGTGCTATCTACTGCAGCTAGACGTTGGAAGATTCGAGCTGGTTTGTCAATTTCTCTCTCACTATCTATCACCATAGATGACGTTCTCAGTCATAATTACAGCTTTCTCCTTTCTCTTGAAAACCTATTTGTCAATTTCTTTTGCTTCCATGTCCTTCAGAATCTTTTCTCCCATAGATTTGGCATTGTCTACGTTTACAGATGATGAAGCATGGGCACCAGTAACCACGTTCAACAGCTGTGAATCGTGACTGGAGGGTTCTAGGTGCTCAATGTATCGAACTATCTTTTCTATGTCCAACAGATCTCTAGCTTTCCTCGAAGATACCACTTGCGTGGTTTTCAAAAGTCATCTCTGCAAGACCAATCAGATTCTGCATGCGGTTCGCTAACGAGAACCAAAGTAGGCATAGCAGATGACCAAATTGTCTGCTGCAATCCAGTCATGTCTCTACCTCTCGTCAGACCACGACTCGTTTGCATGCGTCTCATCAACGTTTGCTTGATCACCAAATCAGGAGAAAGGGCCGCCCAGTAGTTGTCAGTTCTCCAGATGAACAGGTATTCCTGTAACATTCTGTACTACTCTGGGTTGTCTTTCCTCAACTGAAAAATCAACTACACGAAAAGCCAAGTAGACTTCGTGTAAAGATTGTGGCTGATTTCACTTCTTATCATCCTTCTGACAACTTTGATGAGCTGATCCCTGTCTCCGTTTTCACTATGTGCTTTCACCTCTTGGTGAAATTCTCGTAATATCCCCTCAACCGTATCTCTAAATGTTACGAGTGTCTCTTTCCCGTTTGAATCGGACACAACTACTTGTTCGCCGTGCTCACTGACTAGCAGATCCTTGCCTTGACGATAGCTGTAGGCCGAACTATCAGTCAGTTTCAGAGAGAATATGAAGGAGAGAAGAGAATATTTTTGAAATGATCGTCAGAGGGTGCAGGCTCTTCACTGTTGGCATAAGGCTGAGGTTCTTCTTTGAGAGCATCTTTCCTTGCACTATCACATTATCTTCCCTTCTGTTTCTTTGGTGGAGGCAAGCACTTTGGTACATAGCTCCAGTGATTAGATCAGCTAAAGAATGGCACTAAGGAATGGAAACCGCAAACTGGAGGTGGAGGGGATTCTAGAACACTGGTTTGAAATTAAACTGTTTGAGACTCATATTCTAAGGCGCAATTCCTAGGTTGATAGGAATGGTGAATAAATCAAAAATGATTAAAATAATTAGTTCATATAGGTAAATTTTCACAACTGTTTTAGGTAAGATGAGGTACTTGACTACGTAAAATCAGTTTATTACTTTATTTTTGAATTCTCCACCATTTATTTCATAGGAAATGATCAAGAAATATGACAACCTCTTAATTTCAAGTTTTAACCCACTCCCCATCCTTTTTAGGATGGGCATGGGCATGAGGGTACAGAAAAATAGAAACCTGAATTCAGATTAGTAGTCAGCATGCTTGATTTGATAGGAAACGACTATTTAAACTCCAAAATATTTAAAAAGACAAAAATTTAAACACAAAGATTTATTTTCCCCTCATTTCCCCCTTCAAGGGCAAATTTGGGACACTTGTGCAAGGGGGATTTTGGTGGATTTTTTTTTTTGCAATTCAGCTGATTTTTGTAAAGATTTTAAAGAAAAATTCTGTTGCAACTTTCACGAGGTTTGATCATTTTTTTCCATATCTTTCCTCCACTAAATAGAGTATTACAAAAGTTCATCTGAACATGTTTTGGTACTAATACGCAGCACTCAATGTGCAGACAAGTATCTCATACCTAAATCTTGAATCAAGATGTGGTAAACATTTCCTTTGGAAATATTAAACACCATTTAACACCATTTGGTACACTTTAAGGAAGTTGTCATCCGTGCTTTCAGTTTTCAGATGTCCCAAACATTCATTGTCAACATTTTGTTAGTACAGACATGCTTGAATTCAACTGCCCAAAACTTAATGGTGGTAAATGATGTTGCAAATTCCTTGTACACAGGACCTAACTTACACTAACTTGCATAGGCGTATTGCCTTTCAAAGACAAATATTTGATGACAGCCCAACACAACTCACTCAATATTACCATACAGCAATTACATGTCAAAAATGGTTGAAAATCTTAGTTGTCATATTCGAATTAAGCCTGAAAACTTTTTAGATAACCCTTGCATATACAATTTTTCAGAGAGAACTGAGGGCGTTGACAGTAATACATCATCTATGTTGGGCTTGAGATCTGTATTATAAAAGACCTCCTTTATAAGTACCAATTCTTGGTGGATGGATTGACATCCCAAGATCAAGGGATGCAGGGATTCTGGTGTAGATTGTTTAATCTGTAGAATAGGCCAGCTTGTTTATTCCAAGAAAGCTCCTTTTTCCTTGGGACCAAAAAGTTGCTTTTGATTTTAAAATAAAGAATATTGTCCTCCTTCGAAAAACTAAAGAGGAGGAGAGCATTTTTCTTTTTGAAATAGCTCTTCTTCTTGTGTTTACTTTCAAGCAATTCAAAATTATGTGCCAACATTGTTTGTACAGAAATTGTGAATTAGGGGAAGGGGAGCTGGGATGCAACTGTAATAGTAGCAATTACTATATCTGAAAAAAATGCTGCATAAACAACTGAATGGCATGTTCTTTTCTTTCTTTTTGCTACTTGATTTCTATGTTACTTTAACTACCTTAATTTGCACTTCAAAAAAAAAATTAACTTCAACTCTGGGTCTGATTAGTTCTGTTATTGAATGACAGATAGTTGTGTAATACAAACCAAATTGGTTTGTCACAGTGTTTATATTCTAGTGACGTGCTTTCTAACTTTATCAATTTAGCTTTCATTGAGTGAACACTGGATAAACATTTTGACTATTAACAAACCAGTGACAAGTTTATTTTATGAACAGAATATCATTGCAAGCTTACCTGGACTTTTTTGGAGTATTTACAAACCTGTATGGCAAGTTTTTCTTTATAATAGAATATTCATTATAAGCTTTCAAGATTAGCTGACGGGCTAAAATTCCCCGTGTATTTAAGATCAGATTTCGGAGTGAATTTTCTCTCCAGTTATGCAAGCGGGTGATCGCGTATTTGCGCAGTTTAAATATTACAAACTTTGGCCGTGCAAAATTAAGAGTGATTACTGTTCGTGACGGTCGATTCAATTATGAAGTTATCGACCATGACGGTCGATTCAATTATGAAGGACATCAGTACTCTAATTGAATCTTTTAAAACAAGATTCATAGAGACAAGCATCTCCGAGAGGCTAAGAACAGAGGTAGTGACATTTAATACCTCAACTAGTATCAGGGAATATGCCGATAAAATTATTAGATCCGTGTGTTTACAATTAGAGAAAGGCGGAAATGACGAGACAGTACAGAAAGTACAACTACATACTTTTACCCAAGGGTTACCAAAAAAGTTATTAAGACTAATATTATCGCGAAAACCTGAAAATTTAGAGCAGGCTATAATACTAGTCGAAACAGAGGTAAAAATTGACGAGGCTATGAAAAAGTTTGACCAGATGTCAATAAATAACGCAGGAGCCCAAGAAAGTATAAAATATGAAAGGGGACAGAAAAGGGTGAGCTTTGAGGAGCCAAATCGTGAACCAAGAAGGCGCGATGGAGGCCGAGGGTCGCCGTCTAGGGAAGTAGCTGACAGATTCCACGACCTTGAGAGATTAGCAGCTAATAATTATAGAACATATGGGCACCCACCCCAACTAAAAAAAGATAGTTGGGGAACCAACAAGGACAGATCAAACATATTTAAAAGTAACCAGGAAACAAAAAAACAATTTAAGAGAAAATTTAATTGCTATTATTGTAGCAAACCAAACCACTATGCGGAAGATTGTTGGCATAGAATACGCAAACAAGGCCAGACGTACAAGAGAAGACATCAGTTCAGAACGCAGGGGGACAGAAATTTAGGAAGGCAGGGAACAAATAATACTTGGCAAACACCTAATAATATTCCTGAATATAAGGCCTAGGAGGCAAACGGTTAACAATACCCAGGGTCAAAGTAGTAACGCTGAAGAAAACTGGGATAATCCCAGAAACTTTTGGCCAAACAGTGGGCATTTAAACGGAGAAACCAGCCTGTAAGGGTCGATAGAGCTGTTTCGTGACAAAGACGCCTATATAGTTTAGAATGTTGTGATACAAATGCAAGTAATAATAATCTACCGATTCTGCGTTGTTTTAAAATTGAGTGTTTTCAAAATTTACCATGTTTACTAGATACAGGCGCATCTAAATCATTAATTCGAGAGGAAGTTTTTAAGAGGTTTCCTCCTAGTGTCAAAAGTCGCGTAAGCAGATGCCAGAATACACTGACATCAGTGACAGGGCACAAGCCGACAATTTTGGGAGAATGTCCACTGAAATTTAGTGCAGGAGATAAATAACAGGAACAGTAATAATATGCAAGCAGCTACCATTTCCTTGTATTCTAGGAGTAGATGCCATCAGAAAATATGGGATAGCATGGGAACCCATATCTGATACAATAACCATAAACCAGGCAAATGAAAATAATAGACAAATTTGCGTAACAACAGATAACGAAAGTGAAGATTCGAATTATAACCTAAAAATAAGCGGAAAAATCACCATAGAAAGGGGAACGACAGCTCAAGTTCTAGCAACATTAAATGCAAAAGAAGGAAAAGATAAAACAATGGATGCCATGATAGGAGGGTACACCATAAAAGAATACCCAATGATTTTCGTGGAAAATCAAGTTATAAAAATTGAAAATGGTATAACATATCTAAAACTATCAAATCTAAGTAACAATAAAATAAAACTGAACCAGGTAGAACTTGGATCAGTAGAAAAGATTTCAAATTCGGAAATAAAATCTATAAGCAGTCCAGAATTAAGCGTAAACTTCACTAGCCACGAACATTTATCCTCATTCAAACCGCAACCACAAGAAAAGTATGGAATGTCGAAAACGGATTTTTTGCAACAATTTGATTTAAAACATTTACCGGAAAACGTAAAAACTAGGGTGGAAAATATTCTTTGGGATTTTAAATGGACTTTTGCAAGACACAAAACGGATTACGGATTAACTCACTTAATCACGCACAAGATATCAACAGAGGGCCCTCCAATCAAAAAGTCACCGTATAAAACACCTTATCACTTAAAGCCATGGCTAGAAAGCCTAATAAAAGAAATGGAAGATCAGGGAATAATTAAAGAAGGTGTTAGCGATTGGTGCTTTCCACTAGTAATAGTCAGAAAAAAAGATAACACCTGGAGATTATGTATAGACTATAGATCACTAAATGCCGTCACGGTTAAAGACGTAATGAAGTTACCAAAAATTGGTTCGATTTTAGATTCGTTAGGGGGTTCAAAATATTACACTAGTTTCGATTTAATTGTAGGATACTATCAAATCGATTTAGATGCAGAAAAAAAGCATAAGGCTGCAGTAATCTTAGACGACGAGAGAACTTTCACATTTGAACGTATGCTCTTTGGCTTATCATTTAGTCCAAATTGTTTTAGTCGACTAATAAATTTGGTGTTAAAAGATATCGAACCAAGAAGGAAAAGATACCTTGGCTTATTTAGATGATGTAATATTGTTTAATGAAAACCTGAAAGACCACTTGGTCGGACTTAAAAAATAATAGAAAAGTTTGAAAAAGCAGGCTAAAAATTAACACCAGAAAAGTTAAAAACAGTAGTACCAAAATTAATTTTTCTTGGACACCTGATAAACCAAGGTACTATTTCACCAAATCCAGAAAAATTTAGTCATAAAAAATTTACAGCCTCCTAAAGATAAAAAAAGCTGCAGATCAGTTTGTGGTTTGTTAAGCTATTTCAGACGATATATTAAAAATTATGCCACAATAGAACACAACCTTTGACAAACCTTTTGAAAAAATCAGGCAAATGCGAATGTCCAGAGGACGCAAAACAAGCGCTAAATGAAATAATAAGGCAACTATTACTGGCGCCAATACTAAAACTACCAGATTTGTCACAAGACTTCTGTTTGCAAACAGATGCTTCGGGGTACGGTATCGGGGCTATATTATTAAACATAAATTCTGAAGGAGTAGAATCAATAGTTCAATACGCCATTTGGTCACTGTCGGAAATAGAAAAAAAATACTCGACAGTTGAGAGGGAATGTTTGTCAGTTGTAGTTCTTACAGAATATTTTCGACAATTTTTATTTGGAAAAAAATTCATTTTACGCGTAGACCAAAAATCATTAATTTGGCTTCATACGATGCAAAATACTTCAGCCCGGCTGACACGGTGGATACTACGTCTGCAAGCATATTCATATACCCCAATATACTGTATATAAAGGGCCGTACAAACATTTTACCAGACTATTTGTCACGAAATCCAGATACGGAAGGAAATTTGTCAATAACCGTCCAGAAAGAACTGAAAGGGGTAGAAATACTGTCTAATGAAAACATTCCGAAGCATCAAGATAAAGATGATTTTTGTTTAGCAATGAAATCCTTTTTATCAAAAGGAACGGAACTGCCAGAGCACTTTAAACATTTTTTAAAGGGCTTAGATAATTTTGATTTGGACGAAAGTAAAAATCTTCTAGTAAGATATCATAGACCATCGCAAGAATATAGAAAAAATGACTTTAAAATTATTCCAGTAATTCCAAAATCTTTGGAAGGAGAAGTTTTACAGATGGCACATGCGACGATTGGCTGTCACATGGGAGAAGCAAAAACTATGAGGAGACTGAAAGGAAATTTTTATTTTCCAAAAATGTACTCAAAAGTAAAAGCTTTTATACAAAGCTGCCAAGAGTGCGCCAAACAAAAGTCGCCACCAAGGACCCCTAGGGCGGAATTAGGTCAATACCCCACCCCTTCAGGGGTAGGAGGATTAATTCCAATAGTCATTTGGGGAACCGGAGGAAGTTTACCAGTTTCTAGGAAATGAGACAGGTGCCTGCTAACCATAGTCAACCATTTTAACTGAAATTTATACGCATTTCCAATCAAAGTCGGGAAGAAAAAAACCCTTAAGATAGTTTTGGTCAATCGGCTAGTTCTGGAAAACGGGATTCTTCCTAGAGTTTTCCTTAGCGACAATGGGCCATGTTTTAGAGCCAAATTATTAGACGAAATTACAGAATATCTGGATGTTAGACGATGGTTTACCTTGTCTTACATTGCTGCAGCTAATGGAAAGGTTGAACGTAAGCATAGGGAATTAGCTTACATGCTGGGAATAATGCAAGAGAGGAAAATGAAAATTGGGACGAACATTTACCAATTTTGGTCTTTGCAATAAATGCAGCTTTTTCACGTACCTTAAAAGAAACGTCATTTTTTTTGCAACACATAAGAGATCCGCGAATTTGTTTAGATGAAATACAAAATGACAGAATATATTACAACTTAGACCAATATAAGCAAGAAATGGTGATACGAATGAAAAAAGCTATGGAACAAGTTAAAGAAAATCTGGAAGATGCGAAAACAGAACAAAAAGAAAAATATGACAGGACAAGCAAAAATAAAACAAGTTACTGTTTAGGAGATTTGGTTTATGTTTACAAAACGAATCTGGAAGGAACAAAAAAGTTAAAACCGAAATGGGATGGACCCTACAGGATTATAAAAATTCTACCAAATAACTTAACATATGTTCTAAAGCATCAGTATAAGGAAAAAGAAGAAGTAGTACACCATAATAGAATGAAAAAGGGATATTTTTCAAAACAGTGGAAAACAGAGCCTATACTTTCAGAAGAAGAAATAGAAGATATGATCTCATCAGTATATATCAGAAGACCATATGAATTTTATGACTTTTTTAATGACCACAAAAGTTGGGAGGAGTGTAAGGAGTATTTAGCCCAGTCTTGGCTACAAACTCTACACAACAAACAAGAGAAAAGGGGAAATGTTCGATACTTATTGGAAACTAGCGATGAAGAAAATCAAACACAACATAAGGGTTTAAAGTATGATAAACCAAGGGTAAAATTCACAAAGGAAGAAAAATTGGAAGGAACCCATTAATTATTTGATTTTCATACATTAGACTCACCTACAGCCGTAATACATAAATGGCTTTTCGAACAAATACCATCTACCAGACGCGAGCTAACAGAATGTGACACTGAAAATTCTTCTACAGAAACCGATATAACTAAACCTGGGCCATCGTCAACAAAACCCTCCTTAAGAGAAAAATTATGGAGAACAGTAAAAAAAACCAAAGGGGCAGCAACAAGTTCCTTTGTCGGCAGCACAAGTAGCTAAAACACTTATAAAAAAGGACAAACATCACGAGAAACAAAGATTAAAGATATTTGACGGGGCAACAAAACAGCACTCGGACTCAGAGCCTTGTAAACCACACCATAGAGACCACGGAAAAACTTGCTAACATTATGAAGAAAAAAAGCAAAAATTTGGCGTCTAAAACTCGGACCACGAAACGGAGAAAGGCAGAACGAGCGTAGCCCCCAGCAGATTAATATTTGAATAAAACAATTATAACCGAAAAAAATTAAATAAAAATAAAACGAGTAAATAGCCTCTACAGAAATATCTATATTTTTTTTTATCGGTATATAAATAACATCAAGTTTTCCTTCAAATATAGATCGCCAATAAAAATATTAGCGTCACGTTCTAACGCTAAATTATTAGCTCCGATCTGAAGTGACATCATAGCTTCCTGCAAAAATTTTGTTTCCGATACGAGATAAGACTTCGCGAACGGTGTAATGTCAAGACTTGTCAAAACGAAGTAGGCTTCGTTTCATAAAAAAAATTAATAAGGCCACGTAATTTTTAAAACAGGTGGAGTGGAACTAATTAAGTTATACATATTTAGAATCAGCATTCAAAGGCGATTCTTTTGAAATGTATATTGGAAAAATATATTTTGGGGGGATAATAAAAAAAAAACGAAGGAGTTTAGTTTGCTGAAATAGGGTCATTGGACGCTAGCAAATTTCGAGTGAGCCCAATCACTGCTGGTCTCTCGTTGTTAAGTACACGCAATGCATCTACTGACCTTTGACTCTCTGAGGTGACACTTTCAGTCGAATTTGAAAAAAAATTATTTTGAAGAAATTTAAAAATAATATTAATAGGAAAAACAGCAAGAGTTTACATTAAGTGCGCACTACATGTACAAGCTAGCTGTAATCTTATTATAATTAGTTATAGTCTACGATAATATTTTTTTAATTAATTTAAAATGTCAAAAAGAAAAAGAGAAATTTTAAAGAAATGCTATAAAGGTTTAAGCAAAACATAGAATAAGATTAGAAAGAAAAATGAGTCCTAGGTAAAGGAAAAAAAAAGTAGTATAAAAATAAATTATAACCTAAAAAAAAACTTACCATGAGGTAAAAGCCAACGACATAATCCATTAAAAATAAACCAAAAATTAAACCTCATCGTCAAAAGCAAACCACAGTAGTTCAAGATAATAATTTTAACTCTAGCGATGTTTTGGATCTGAGAAAACGAACTGGCACAGGAGAATCCTAGTTTAAACAATTGGTTTTCACCTGTGCCAACCCAAACACCCAAATCCCAATCCGTTGAACCCTAACACAAACTAAACAGTATCCACTTTTTTTTGAAAATAAAATATAGCTTTACACAACAAAATGAAACTCGCAGTAATGAACACTAAACAGAAGTTCATTCTTGTAATTCTCCCATATTCAAGCTTATCAATAAACCCCAGACAAGGAGCAACAAACTCAAAGCTATTTAGCCTTGCAAGGGAATTACTGTCTCTTTTTCTTTGGCAAATAAAATTGTAATTAAAGCTGGTATAAAATCGGCAACCAGTATATCTTAAAAATTGCATTTCAAGGAAGAAATGAGAACTAGCAAATGCGGGACAAAACTTATTTAAAAGTGTTCTAAAAATTAGCTGAAAAAAGACAGTACTTTTCTAGTACGAACACTTTCGGATGAAGAAATTTAAATAATTTCAAAAAATACAGGGTGCAACAATAGACACCCCCCACCTCTTAAAACTGCGGAGATAATGAATTTGACTATAGAATGGCAATCAGCATAAAAACTTGTTAAGGGTTTTTGGAAATTACGTGAAACATTAAAATATAGGCTTAGGAAAGACCTATTTTACTGAAAAAGCGGAAAAGGACTTCAAAAAAAAATGACTAGCATGACATAGAAAATTGAAAGTAAGGCACATAATAGCCTTAAGAACTTGAAGTTGAAACCTAAGACAAGACCACTAAAAGTGGGGAAGTTAAAGTGAAAATAGTCATTGTCACTTGTATGTCAAGAACTGAATTACTGTGTGCCGTGAAGGCCAGGTATTTTCTGCAGAAGGGCCATTTTTTCTGAAAAAAAGAATAGCCCAAGGGAAAATTGTAGCCACAAATTATTAAATAATTAATTATTGTGTGTGCAGGTTCATCATAGTCTTTTTAGCAGTAGCCCATGACAAGAGGACCTGGAAACGTTATAAGGAGCTACCAGAAGGCAGTCCTGGTAAGCAAACCTTCAGAGTACAGGCAAAATCATTTGATAATGGCATAACAGGTATAAAGTTGAACAGTAAAATTTTTTGGCTTATCAGATCTAAGCGGTAAATAAAGACTTAACCCAAAAGGACATTAAAGCTGAAAAAAAGAGAGATTAGAGACAAAAACGTTATAAAACTGGTTCAAGTGCCTAGAAACTCGAAAAGAATTGAAAAGCATAAAAGTCTGAATAAGCAAACAGGATTATGAGCTAATGACAGTAAATGACACAAGTGGGTCCGAAATACAACCAAAGTTTTAAAACAAAATGTATATAGTCTTATATGGGAAAATTTGTACAGTTGTAACAAATGTAATTGATATAATATCCACTTTTATAAATATATTTCAAAAACCTTGTATAAACAGAGAATTATATTTAAAAAAAAAATTACTATAGAAATGTAAATAGAAAAGTTATGCTGTATGAAATATTTTCAAACCCTTATATAGAGGCCAATCCCAATCATTAGTTATAGTGCATAAATCTATTTGTTAGAGTTGCGTTTGTTTTTTTAATAATTTAATTAAAGTAAGGACTTATAAAATAAAAGTATTGACGGAGTTATTTAAAAGTTGTACAGCGAATGAATATTGCAGTGATTAAATAAATTATTGAAGTGCATAATTATTATTTGTTTTTAACAATTAAGTTATGTATCAACATAACTTTTGTTAATATATATATATACATATATGTATACTAAACTATCCATGTGAATATAGTGAATTAAATGTTGAGTATTTGTGTTTTTTTATGTTTATATCAATCAAGAAGTATCCTACATTAATACTTCATAAGCAATCAACAAAAGAATAATTGGAATTAATTCCAATACTAGTCTATACTATGTTTCATTTTTAAAAATGCTTTAAGTTTCAACCTGTAATATAATAATATATTTAATTTTGCGACTTAAATACTTGTGTAAGTTGTTAAACAATGACTGTATATATATATACTATATTTTTATTAACTTTAAGTTTTAACTAGTGATTTAATTTTATATGTAAATGTTTGACCTCGAGTCAACGTATTAATAATTTTTATTGTGAAATAATCCGTTTAGTTTTAAGTTTGAAAGAATAATCCAGCAAGAACCATAATGTTTCGATTTAAGCGGGATATTATTTTTGGAGTAATTAAAAAAGAGGAGAAAGTAATTAAAAGTTATTAACTTTCGAATGCATTGATATATACGAAAATTGAGTGTTTCATTCTACTATATATGTAAAAATATATGCTTTATATGTATACTAATGTGAATATTTATTCTAGATACAGACTTAGCTATTTTTTTTTGGAAATCAAATTTTTCATAACATCCTTTTGGATCCATTTCTTAATCATCTCTTTGACGCATTTTTGGAAAGTAGCAAATTTAAAAGCCAGTTCAAATATATCCTGATACTATCATCACATACCATCGGAAACCAAACCATACTTGATCAACTGATATTTGGAAACTAAAGCAGAAATACAGACTTTACTACAACTTCATCAAAAGTGAAATAAAATCAGAACTTAATTTAGGCCTAGATATTGTGCTACATAGCCCAAATGGCTTATGTTATTGAAATATGTGAAAATGCTTTGTACTGAAAAAATATGTGAAAATTTATAAATTAATAATATTATATATAATTTATCCAAGGTAATTCTAAAACGAAAAATAAACGGTATATTAACCACATCACACAGATAAATTAAATTATTAATGGGAATTAAATTTAAACTCAAAAAAATTCATAAAACTTTTCTAATATAAATCTAATTTAAGCAAAACCACTAATATTGTGTTTAAGCCGCTTGGGGTCAAGTTAAAACAGAAGATGCATATAAGAAGGGTAAAAAGAGTATTTTTCAGTCCTAGAGATAGAGAAAAAGAGAAACAAGGATGAATTTCAAATTGAAATCCTTCGACAAAAAAGAACATGGCCTATATTGGACAGGAAACATAACCCTAAGGAAACCCATTGAGGGTGTATGCACATAATGACCCAAAGATGGCAGCATATTAGCTGTAAACAAAATTAAGTTGTTTTAAAAGTAAAATATTGAGAATTGGGACAATTCTTCTTTAAATGGGGAGTATTGGGGTAAAGCTTTCTAATTTAGTTAATTATTAATTGAATGAAAATATATTAAGACGAAAAAAAAAAGTTTTAAAATACCACTTTTTAAGATAAAGAGACAAATCGTGGAATGTGTGGACTTGAAGGGAACTTGCTCAATAACCAATTTCCTGGCTAAATGCGTCAATGTACCGGAAGGACGTGGTTAGTTTTTCATATATATATACCCCAATTTTTGAGACTGAAGACAGACCTTTTGACTTGCAGGGTGAACCTCTGCCCGTTTGTTTTCTCATTAGAAATACCTTGGGATCTTGTCGGATCATTGTAATTGTCTGTATCTTATTATATATTATTGTAGTATTTTGAGACTTGTGGTCTACTTCGGGCAGCCAGTCCCAGTAGCATATCTATATCTGTAATTACTATGTGTAAATTGAATAAAAGTATTGTATGTTAGACAACCTCTCTACGATCTACCTTTAGCCCCTCGAACATACCCAGTCGGTACGCCTCATTAGTTCGGTCATAGCCTAAGGCACGCTACGAAAGTTTAATTACCTTAGGGCCAGAGTTTATCTCCCCTATAAAGGGAGAATAAAGGCATCTACGACTAAAACACCCAAATACCATAAATATACACTTCACAACAAAACCAGAGGAGTCTGTGATAGATGATTTTCTCCATTATTTTCCCCAGCATAGGAGTAATCATTATGGGCCTATAAGACACATTGTTTTTATTGGGTTTATTTTTCCCTAGGGTTGGTCGGAGGGACAAATATTTCCATACACTGGGGAATATAGAAGATGTACAAGCGTGATTATAACAATTTAGCAGTTCTTGTTTGTATGAAGGGGTGAGATTCTTTATCCATGTAGGGTGTATATTGTCATAGCTGCCGCTAGTTTTGGTCCTAATATGATGTATTGCATTATTCAATTCCTGGATTGAAAATGGATTAGTTTTATACTTGGATCCTGGGTGTGGTTGGTAACTTGGGTTCATAGGAATTGGGGACAGTTTTCTTTGGTTATTTGATGTTAGCTTATTAACATAAAGAGTTGCAAATAGGTTAGCTTTTTCATTATCATTGTCATAATGGGTATTATTATGTATAAGCTCATACAGGAGTGGGTTGGGGGAAGTCTTTTTCCCACAGATGTGGCTTATAACTCTGTGTATAATTGGCTCATGTGTTTCTCTGGAGAGATTATTTGCAAAATTATTCCTGTATTTATTTTTAGCATCTATTTAAGTCCTTGTGAGATTAGATTCCGATTGTAATTTTTTTAGATATGTAGTAGGTGATGGTTTTCTTAAGAATTCTGTCCTAGCTGCCTTGTTTATCCTCCATTTATTTAGGCACTCATTTGTCCACCATGCTTTAGGAATTTGTTTAGGGAAAGTTTTCTTAGGTGTTGTCCTGGGGATAGCATGATTAGCTGTATTTATTAGTAAAGATGTCAAGGGTTCAGCATGTGTGTCAACTATTGTGTTAGAAATGCATGAAATTTGGGTGAAAATTGTAATTTCATCATTTAGCTTATTTTGGAACATAGACCAATTTGCTTTAGTGTTTATATATTTGGAGGTATGAGATATAGTTTCAGCAGGTTCATTTAGGGAGCAAACTATAGCAAAGTGGTCAGTACATAGACTATCAATTTTATTTATGTAAATTTTATTCAAAAAATTTAATGAAACAATTTGTAGGTCAATTGTGGAGAATCTGTCACTTTTGGGGTTGAAATATGTATTCAGGTTTGGAGGAGTAGCAACAGCTAATTCATTATTATTTGAAGTCATATGCTCAATGAATTTACCAGCTTTATTTGCTGGTTTGTTCCCCCACAAAAGGCTATGGGCATTGAAATCTCCACAAATAATAATATTTTTTAACATATTAGAATTATTTATATAATTAAAGAAATCCTTGGCATCTGTAGTTTGGCCATTAGGGTTATAAAAGCTTATTATGTAGGTTTTTGAATTATTCAGCCAAACACTGATACCAATTGCGTCAACATCATTTGCAAAATCTGGAAAATTGATGCCACAAAATTTTATATTATTTCACTAATAAAGCTACCCCACCTCCTTTTCTCTCTGAAGATTTATCCTTTCTGAGGATAGTATATCCCAGAGACTTAATTTGTTGATTTTGGGTTAAATGAGTTTCCTGGAGGCATAGACTATCAATTTTATTTATGTAAATTTTATTCAAAAAAATTAATGAAACAATTTGTAGGTCAATTGTGGAGAATCTGCCACTTTTGGGGTTGAAATGTGTATTCAGGTTTGGAGGGGTAGCAACAGCTAATTCATTATTATTTGAAGTCATATGCTCAATGAATTTACCAGCTTTATTTGCTGGTTTCTTCCCCCACAAAATGCTATGGGCATTGAAATCTCCACAAATAATAATATTTTTTAACATATTAGAATTATTTATATAATTAAAGAAATCCTTGGCATCTGTAGTTTGGCCATTAGGGTTATAAAAGCTTATTATGTAGGTTTTTGAATTATTCAGCCAAACACTGATACCAATTGCGTCAACATCATTTGCAAAATCTGGAAAATTGATGCCACAAAATTTTATATTATTTTTCACTAATAAAGCTACCCCACCTCCTTTTCTCTCTGAAGATCTATCCTTTCGGAGGATAGTATATCCCAGAGACTTAATTTGTTGATTTTGGGTTAAATGAGTTTCCTGGAGGCAAGCAATATTACTGGAATTATTATTCATAAAAGATATTAGTTCATTTAGCTTATTTTCTGTAAGGGATCTTATATTCCACTGCAGTATTGATATATTTTGTGCTGTTGATTTATTCTTCATATGGCTCTGTCTTAATGTTCAGCTTTGTTAAAATTAAAGCAATATCTTTTTTTGCTTGAATGAGCATATCATCTGGGATGTAGATTTTTGCCAATTCTGTAATGATTTTCGTTTTCTGTAGTTGATGTATGTTCATGGCCTGAACTGCATTACAGTTCAGAATGAATAAGCATATATTTGGGGATTGCATTTTTGGTTGTGCATCCTGTTTGTCGGTTAACGGGTTAATTCCTGGTAGTGTTACTGGTTTGTTTCCTCTTGGGAGGGGGGGTCAGGCTGACCTCATCTCACCGGACAAGGAGGCTTGTTGGCTTGGTGATTCCTTCTTATAGGGATTTGAGCTAGGAGGCTTAGAAGATGGTGTTTTATATGGGGTGCTTGATGCATTGGGGGCATTTGACTTGGGGGTTTTGGTTGGTTTCATTACAGGCTTTATTTGGTATTGTTGGGCAGCATTTGCTTCCATTGCTGCAAAGGGGTATGGGATGGCCTTCTCTGTTGATATTTGGAGTGTTAGAGCTCTGTTCTTGTATGCAGGGCATAATGATTTATTTGTAGATTCATGTGGGCCTTTGCAATTGATGCATGTAGGCTGAGTGTTGTTGCAAGTTGTCAGCTCTTTAGCATGGAAAGATTTACAATTACTACACTCTTGGAGAATTTCATTGCATTTGTTTGTCGTGTGTCCCAGTTTGAAATACTTCTGACACTGAATAGGCTTAGGTTTGTATTCCTTGTGTGGTTTGATTTTCCCAAATAGGAATGATTTTTCTGGGATATCAATTTTATCCTTCAGTGTGAATAAGAAGGATCTACTAGTTTTTAGGCCATTAGAGTTAGGTTTTCCAAGTTGGGTAACATCCTCAACTGGGATTGTGTTTCCAGCCCTATTTGAAAGGCCTTCTTTTAACTCCTGAGTAGATATCTCTGGGGGAACATTATAAACTACTATTTGTGTTGGTGATTGTTTTGGGTTCCAATTAGATGCAATAATTGGGGTATTCAGAAGGGATTTAAGGTTAATTATTGTATCTGCTGATTTCTGATCTTCTACAGCTATTAGCAGAGATCCATCACGGTTAATGTTAAGAGAGAACATTGATTTTAGCAGTTTAAAAATTGCAACTCTTATTGCAGTGATCATTTTTATTTCAAAGGGGGTAGTGGGAGTAATTTTAAGGTAAATTCTTAAGTTTTTGTAGGGAGGATCCTGGGCAGGAAGAGGGGAAATGCATTTAATTGGGGAGATTTTTTTCCTTTTTTTAGAACTTCTAAAGAGGACCTCTTGAAACCCATTATCATCATTTATGGTTACATTAGCCCCTACACTTATCATTGTCCTATTCTCCGAATTGGAGCTATCATTAGAACTTTGAGATAGGGTGCTTGACCAGCCAGGATGGGTATCTTTAACTATGACACTTTCACTGGAATTTGATTTGGGATCCGGGGGGACTTTTTTTTTGGAGGACTTCTAATCATTGCCTATTGGAAAAAGCTTTAAACACAAAAATAAAACTAAAACAAGAAGGGAAAATAGATGATATCAAACCGTCTGCACTATACTATGGGGAGTATAAACACCACAGTATAGCCCTGAGAATGAGTTGAGCAGAATTGGTTTAGTACAACTGCTGATTAGAAGAGATAATAATCACAAGAAAATATATTTCGATTTTCTTATAAGGTTGCTGTTTGATGAAAGGCTAGAAGATAAAAGGCTAGGTTATGCTCGTTTAACAAGTAATCCTCTAGTTCTTCCGAAAAATTATTCTTTTCTTCTTACTGGAAACGGGACATAAGCACAGCATATTGTTTTTTTTTTACCTAAACGTTTGTAAAATACAATACCAAATGTGGTACAATAAAATACATATAAAGGGAATATTTTGTCTTGTAGCCTAAACTATATTTATGGTAAAATTTAATTTATTTAATAATATATGGTCTAAATAATGAAAATATTGGAGATATCTTTTGTTGGAATGCTAAAATTAAAATTGAACTGAGCGCCTCTTAGAAGCAACTAGGATTAGTAAATATTGAAAATAGAAAACTGTCAGCTGTACCCCGGAAATTATTACTTATTGAAAGCACTTGATGTGGTATGTAGACTTTTGATTATAGAGTTTGCCAAGTTTGTCCACAGTGGATATAGAGGGAAGCCTGACTTCCACTACGAAAACAAAGGTATACAGAGTACGAAATTGAAACATTCGGGAACAAATTAGATGCTTTTCCGACAAAAAAAACAAGCCTTTTTTAAGCATCAGTATGTTTCAAATACTTTGAATTTTTCAAGGATGGCTTTGGACTCTCCCCCTGAAATTAATTTGTGCGCATAGAACTGGCTCTCAGTATTGTATAATTTAGCTGTAATCAATCAGTTCAAGAGTTCCTCTTTGAAGAGCAGTATGCTTCTGCTAATATGTAATTTGGCTATTTATCAGTTTTTGAATAAGTTATTAGTCAACCATTTTATGTTGACTCTTAGAAGAACAAGGAAAGAATTTGGAGAAATTCAGGAGCTGAATGTACTTATATTAAGGGATCAAAAGCCTAAAAGTTGGCAAAGCTGGCACTATTGCTATCATGTTTTATGTTCCTGGCCTCCCCCAGGCAAATCAGCGTGTCCCCAGGTGGCGATAGGGGAACGCTCTACAGATATGTAGGGTACCTCCATAGGAGGCACGGACCAAGGGGGGACCTTGTCCCTGGGGGTCCATAATATGGGGCACCTCATAATATGGGGAACCCTTGTCAGGGGTCATATATACAACTGGAGAAGAAAGAAGGTCCGTCGACCGGTCACTCAAAAGGGCCCGGTGACTTTTCCACAAGTCCCAGGAGTTGCAAACGTTCTCCCACTAATAGGTTAAACTACATGGTAATGCAGAAAACCATTACGGGAGGATCCTCTATTGGAGGACAACTGCGGCAGGGCGTAAGATCCACATCTATGGGCAACGGCCTCTGCAAAGGGCTGCCTCGACCTTTTCGGGGTATCCACAAGACTGGGGACCTTGCGGTCAACTCTATTCCCACTTGAGGATTGGCGCCCCTCGAGGAAATTATGGCCTAGTAAACTACACAGCATTCGCACGGGATTCTGACTAATGGATAATTTTTCTGGGCTTGGTATGTTTTGATGGGTGCCTTAGGGCTGAAAAACCTCTTCCTAGCTAATTTATCTATTATGGGTTGCCTCCCCGTAGTAGCATAATATTTGTAGGCATGAATATATAATGAGTCGGAGGTAATAGGCTTGAGACTGTCTGTGCAGGAATTCGACTGTTGTTGATAGAAAAGCATCGCCAAGTGCTGACAACCATGTTGTGACCAAGATGGGCCCAGGATTGCACAAAGTCCCCATTGATGGAGGTCCCAGTGACTTCTTGCTGTCCAGTTCTAAGACTACTTAAACACTTTGGTTTACACTTGAGATAATGTGTGATCCTGGTCCTGATAGGGTATATGAGATCGTTGCTTTTCCCGAAGAGAAAATAATTTCAATCATTAAAAGAACATAAAAATTGGAACTTGGAATGTTACGACATTAAACAATGACTATCATATCGACATTTTGACTGACAAATTCAGACGATTCGAACTGGATTTATTGGGAATTTCAGAAACTCATATCCCAGGGGTAGGAAGCATGAAATTAGGTGATATAAAATTTGTTTACTCAGGCAGGAAGGATGCGGTTATACTGACAGAGAGTTGGGCCCATGATAAATAAGGAAGCCGCTAAGTCTTGTTAACGCAGGAAGGGTATTAATAATAGAATACTAATCGGTGATTTTATGACTAAAAAGTGCAGGGTATCAATTATTGTAGTATATGCCCTTTTAGAACTGACTGACGGAGATACTAGTGATTTAGATGAATTTTACTTACAGTTACAGGAGCAAATAGACAGGGTCCAAGGTTGAAATACTATGTTATTACTAGTAGATTTTAACACCCATGTCGGTAGTAAAAGGGATTGATCGTATCCTAACCTAGGTAAATTTGGTGTACGAAAATAAAACAGTAATAAATGAAGGCTTTTACAATTTTGTAAGTATTCTAAACAATTTCTAACCAACGTAGTGTTTTGTAGTAAGTCAGCACGTCATTCATATGACAGTATAACAGCAAACCTTGCCGATTATGTGAATATGATCCAAGGACAGGCAGGATCAGTAAGGGATGGTGGGGTATGCATGGGTGACGCTATTCATGTTAAACGTAAAGATCACCATCTAGTAGTGTCAAGGGTTAATTTAAAGCTGAAATATCGGAAGGGTAACTACCTCCCGGGAAGTTATGATGCTGGTAGACTCCAGGATGAGAATTTGAGAGAAACTTTCCAGGAACAGTTGAATACTAAACTTTGAGAGTTTAAAATTTGATAATGTGGAAGATGGTTGGAATAATTATAGAAAAATAATTTGTGAAGCTGCTGAAGGTGTATTAGGGAAGAAATCTAGAACTGCAGTTAAGAATATTAGTGAAAAAGTTTTATGTTTAATAGAAAGGAGAAAGGACTTGTACAAGAATTATCTGAGTGATAGATTGTATGAAAACAAAAGTAGTGTAAAGAAAGTGGAGAGAGCATTAAAATATGAACTAAGGAGGTGTGAAGTGGAGGCCATAGATAAAATTGTTGAGGATCTGGAAGATTCAGCTAGACGGCATAATAGTAAAATATTGTACTGGCACTTTAACAAATTGAGAGGGAGAAGTCAATCCGGACTTGGCCCAGTTAAAGATAGGAATGGGGTCGCAATTAGTGATAAGGAAAAAACTAAAGAGAGATGGGCCGAACATTTTGAGAATTTGTTTAACCAAGATAGAGTTGCAGGAAAAAATATATATAGGAAAATGAAAAAATTTGTGATACCTTGGATGTGAAGGAAGTTTTGTTTTATGAGGAGGAATTAATAGCAGCAATAAAAGAATTAAAAAATAATAAGATTCCATGTGCTGATGAGGTGGTTAATTTTCTCATTGAATCTAGGAACTCGAAGGATCTAAATAAGCTAATTAAAATTGAGAGCATAATTTTTGAAAAAGGGGAAGTATATAACGATTATTGGAAAGTCGTAATTAAGTTACTTTATAAGAAAGGTGATAAAAGCGAATGTTGTAATTATCGAGGCATTAGTCTGGTCTCCGTAGATAGTAACTTACTTATTAATATGATACTTTTTAGACTGAGAGATGCTATAGACAAAGTTTTAAGAGAAGAGCAGGGCGGTTTTAGAAAAGGTAGAGAATGTGTTGACCATGTTTTCACTCCTAGGCTAATAATTTAGAAGGGCCTGAGTTTTCAAACACCTTTGGCCCTCAGTTTTATACATTATGAGCAAGCGTTCAATTCTATTGATAGAATAGCTATAGCAAAGATTGTATCCTTGTATGGTATACCAGATAAACACATTAAAGTAATTAGCGCTATGTACAAGAATAACGTTGCTGCAGTTAAGATAGGAAATGAGGTTAGTAGCTGGTTTTGCATTAAATCAAGAGTTAGGCAGGATTGTGTTCTATCCCCATTTATATGGGTTATTTTGATGGACTTTGTTTTAAGGAGCACAGGAAAGGCAATGGGAGACCACGGAATCAAATGGGGAGGAAAAAGTCTCCTGGACTTGGATTATGCTGATGATTTAAGCATCCTAGATGAAAGTGTGAGCAAAATGAATGAAGTTTTAGAGGTTTTGCGAGTTCAGGGTGCTAGAATTGGTTTGAAAATTAATGTTAGGAACACTAAGTCACTAAGGCTAGGAATAAGTGAAGATGAAAAGGTGACGTTGGGTAATGAAAAGATTGATCAGGTGGGCAGTTTCACTTACCTTGGTAGTATTATTAGTGAAGATGGTAGGAGCAGTGAAGATGTTAAATATAGAATAGCCAAGGCTCAGGGTGTTTTTTCACAGTTGAAAAATGTTTGGAAGAATAGGAAGATAAGTCTGCAAACCAAAATTAGAATATTAGAAGCTACAGTGATGACAGTTGTCAAATATGGCTCTGAAGCATCGACGCTCCGAAAAGCGGATGAAGATTTGCTAGATGTATTCCAAAAAACTGCTTAAGGATTGTTCTGGGTACCCGGCTGACTGACCTTATTTCAAACAATCGGCTATACGATCAATCTGGTTCAATACTGCTCTTTAGGGCTATAACAAAAGAAATGTTGAGGTTGTAAGGACACACTGTTCGGATTAAAGATGACAGATTGCCGAAGATTGATATTTTCGACCAACCGTCTAGGGCTACACGGACAGCAGGTTGTCCCCGTCTGGGGTGGGAAGACTTCATAAGGAAAGATTTAAAGGAAATTAAAACTTCTTGGGAGGGTGTAAAAAGGGAGGCTTTGAATAGATTGGGGTGGAGGAGGAGCAAGTGTAGCTGTGTTGGCCTCAGGCGGCTTGGTGCTGCGGTGAGTTGTTAGTAGTAGTAGTAGTAATAAGATAAGTCAGCAATATCTCAAGAATGACTAAGGATATTAGGTTTAAACTTTCAGAGCTTCTACTATTACTACTTCTACTCTTACATTTGAACTAAATTAAAAGAGTGTAAGTGTATCCAGGTCATCAAAGGAGCATAGATACAATATTTTGGGAATGGTATTAAGTCTGATTTTTTAGGAGAACTTGAGGTTTCAAATTAAATTAGGCAGGGGTGAAATTGGGTAATTCCGACCCCTTATCGAGTTTATTTCAGCTTAATTTGGTCCCAAAATTTTTCTGGAGTTGGTGCCACAATAAAAACTATTTGATGTTGTTCTTGGTCATAGTAGTAATATTCTTCACAATCTAGAAAGTCCACAAGTTTTGTTGGTTCCGTGACTTACTCCACTCATCTCAGAGGGGTTGGACTTGGCCCCTAGTCTGGAGTAAATCTGACACCCCTGGGCACATCCTATGTATGCAAAGATAAAAATTCTGTCACCTTAAGACATGATAGAGAATACCTCTATGTACAGGGAAACTATACAAAACAAAAACTTCTGTTAATAGTTTGTATGTACCACAGAGGAACACCGGTTTTCTGCTTACTATGTGGTAATTCCGATAGTGTTGGTCTTACCTCATACATAGAAGAAGTCTCTGAGAATGGTACTTTTCAAATTTTTACTGTATAATATGAAAAAGGGAACACTGTACTTCAAACAATGGCGAAAATTTGTAATTTCAGTTAGTATAAGAGATTTTTTTTTAGTTGAAAGGAAGTAATTTTTATTGAAAAAACAATTTCAATCAGAATCAGAGGAGTCGACAAAGCAAACTTTTGATCACTTCTTGTACTTTCTTGTACTGAGTGATGACATGCCGAATTTGAAATGATGGTAGAGTGAAGGGTCCAGCTTCAGGAGCTTTAATAGTCCTGCAAATATGTATTCTTCTTCAACTTTGTCAGTGTCATCTCTAATACTAATAAATTGCAGTAATTACTTAAACTATCCTATTAACTTATCAGCTATTTAGAATCATGTCATCATCTCTTTATTCTTCTTCAGTATCAATTAAAAATTGCTACATACCTTGCTGCCAACAAAAATGCCTTCCACAAGATTTTGAAATTCCTTTATGACAAAGCGATTGAAAATGGCGGAAATATTGAAGGCTGTTGTCAAGTACCCAAGCCAAAGGAAGAAGATTGCATATGGAACCACAGACATTTTTAATCACTAAGCCAGATAAGACAGGAGTGTTGGAGTTACCCCTAGGTCGGACTTACCCAAGTTCACTACTATATGTGTCCAGGTTTTAAAAAGGGCAAATGTTATTAAAACTGTGTAGCTAATGCCCCCCCCCCCCCCAATGCCTTCAAAAGACCAGAACATAATTTCCACAATCCTGAAAATCAAATACATTTTAAATGTTTTCAGTTTTTTAACTTCAATAAATCCAAAATTATTCAGACCTTAAGAAATAATTATCAGTATATGTATATTAAACTATCAATCCACATTCATTTCTTTTTTGTATCTTTTTTTTTCAATAAAGTGAAAATTATGTTCTAGTCTTCAGAAGGCATGGAGTGCATGAGACCTACTCATGTTAGTTTCTGCTCGTTTTGAGTTTGACTTGGTGGATTATTGTAATTTCTGTTTGTTTTGGGTTTCATTTACGTATTGACAGTGATTTCTGGTAGTTTTATACTCGGGAAATTATTTGACTTTATTTCTGCTCATTTTTGGTTTACTGTAGCTATTTACTTTCCTTTGAAAACGTATCTTGCGGTTTTTTTGTTAATTAATTACAACTAAAAGTTAGTCCTTAAAATAATTAGTCTGTACCCCAAGTAATTGGCAGAAATGTCAGTTCAATGTCAACAACCTCCAAATCTATTCCTACAATATCTGGAAAATAAAAGAATAGAAACATCCCTGAGTAGTTCAATGAAAAACTGACATTTGAAACTTGCTTGCAGGAAATTTTCATGATTTCTCCAATATAGTGTAAGTGGGCTTGTTTTTTCATGTACTCAAACTGTACCAACACAAATCTTCAGACTGAAGCTCAGATGTGTCTTCAATTTCATTTTTATTTGGGATGAAATGCTGCCACTATTCAATGTTTTTTTTTTTGTTTTTTTTTTGGTGGTGGTTTACTTGCCTTTTTCTTTATGTTTTACTTTCCTTTCTTAGCTTGTGCAGTAGCTCCAGAGCTTCTTTTTCTGGCATATCAGTGAGTAATCTAGTATTTCCCTGCTTCTTGGAGATTCCTTGCAAATGGGTGAAATCTGCCTTGGGATATCCCTTTACTGCTCCAGAAATCCAGCCAATCCTCTCTGCTGTTTTTGCACTAGATTAGGGCAAAGAAGAGTGAGAGGGTACTCTGTTAGGCTAATTTCAGAAAAGGGTTCACTTTGATATTGTGTGTCATTCACATGGGCTGTTAAAAAATAAGACTCTGTAAAACTATTTCTGTTGAATAGCCAAATCCTTGATTTTCTGAACCCAACTCTTATATTTCCTGGATTCAGCTTGTTGAAAAATGACTCTTTGCAAAGCAGAGCTCTCTCATAAATAGAATTTTGCACACTATAGTAAAGCTGAAGTCACAAATCTATCCTTTCTCTAACTGCACTTTTAGATGGCTAGTACACTGAAACATTGAGTGGCTAGAGGTGGTGTGGAGAGAAGGTCTAAATATTGATAACTTTGTTTCTATAGAGTTTCAAAGGCTGAAGTAACATGTGACTCTCATGATTGTAAAAGGGTATCAATATGGGACCATCCTTTGAAGGTTTCACCTGCTGGATGGAAAATACAAAGTTGGGAGAGGTTGTCCAACCACTTTGGTGTGAAAATCCTATACAAACAGGCAGATTTCCAAAAAACATCTTATCACTGACCATTATCCTTGGAAAGATGTAGACTGGTGGCATTGCATGACCTATAGCTGATCCAAATCCCAACATTCTTGTATTTTCTTGATTCTCAGCAAGCATCACCTGAGAAACCTGCTTTTAGTCTTTCTTTGCAACTACCTTGGGAGCCTGTATGACAGTTAAAATACCATTTGCATCAGAGTTAAAGATATGATGAAGATGGGAACAAAACTGTCCATATAGTGACTTTAGGTTGGAGAAGAACTGGTCTACTTTACTTGGATTGAAGCCAGCTGCTCAAACATTGCAAGAATAATCAGGGTTATGGATTGATAATTCACTATTTTGCTTAAGAAGCTCATCTTATAGCCAACTTTGGCACAAGTCTAAATATAGTAACTTAGCCCCCTCGTATGCTAATTTTCTTATATCTTTAGGTGCTAAGCCATGCTTGAGCACTTGGTACTTCTGAAGATAATTATTAAGTTCACATTCTTGCTTTTTTGTGGAGACAGTTTTTTTTTGTTAGTGTGTTCTCCCAGAAACTGTAACTCTATAGTGGTCTTGACACTGTTTGTGGCAGTAGGTTATTCCAATGCTTTTCTACACTGCTTTACAGTATATGCACCAGCAGACCTTTTTTTCCATAGGCATCACCAGATTTACAAATAGATAGTTGGCTATCTATCATAGGTTTAGCATCTGTTGGACAGATTCAGGGGGAGTGGAACTCATGTTTCTAATATAGTTGTAAACATGTCCAGCCTGCAATAAAATAAATCCATAATCAGGTGTAATTAGTAATTACTGTAATGCTGAACCAGGGCAAATAATTTTGCAGCATGTTTGAAAAGAGTGCAGACTCCTTTTTTTTCACTTTTATTTTATTTCTTGTTTTAATCTTGTCTTTTTGGGCTAATTTCTAGTATTTGATCAGTTTGGTATGAGTGTGTTGAGTAACTGCATTTCAGTAACCTTACTAGTCCTTTCAAGCTACTTTGCTTTTCTTGGCAGGCAAAAAGTATACAGTTTAGTTTTATTAACAAGCCCTAGGGGACCAAGCTTAGCTCAGTAAAATTAATGACAGTTGTTTTTTCTATGTAAAACACCTTTCATTCCATTTTACTCTCTCCAGAAAGTTAAACCAATGCCCAAAGTTGGTTTTGGGCATTCATTTGACTGAAAATATTTCAAACGGTAATCTATACAAAAAAGTAGTTCCATCCTACTTTCTAAAGGCTATACAGAGAGAAAGGTTGAGATGGTCAGGACATGTTCTGCAGATTGCCAAAGATTATCCTTTTTGGCCATGCATCTAGTGCCAAAAAATAGCAGGTTAGTCAAAATGGGATGGGAAGAGGTTGTAGGAAATTGGAAAGTTTTTTAATGTGTAGCAAGGGAAGCTTTGAACAGACAGGATAGAGGAGGAGAATATACAGCTGTGTTGGCCTCAAGTGGTTTGATGCTGCAGTAAGTTGTTAGTAATGGTATTAGTTTCTGTTCCTGAATTGTAAACACTTCTGCAGTATGTAATTGCCTGGCAAGGCACATACATACCTTAAATATCTTAAATCACAGCTTGGAGTAAATCTACAGATTTTCCATCTATGTAATGCTCTGTTATGACTTCTGTAGGTTATTTGATGCAGTTGCTTGCTACATTTGGATTTAGGACTCAACAGCTTCCCAGTTGTGCAGGAACTCTTGCTGTAGCCATTATTTGTCAAAATTTTGCTTGAATGCATGTATTGAATCAGCAGCCACTGTATCTTCAAAGAATTGATTCCACAAGTTTGTAACTTGCTGGCTGAAGAAATGGCTTCTTTCATGGATTGAGGTGTCTCTTGAAGATTTTCTTGGAATGCCCTCTTGTCACAGAACGTTATGAGGGGGGGGGGGGGGCAAGGACACCACAGAGAATATTTTTGGAAATAATTTTGTGGGCCATAATCATGCACCCATGTTTCCTCCAGTATGTGAGAGTAGGAAGCTTCAAGTGATGTAAAAACTCTTCATATGGCATTTGTTTGAGGCCTTTGACCATTTTGGTTGCTCTTTATTGTATTATTTCTAGTATTTCTTTGTCCTTCTTGAAATAGGGTGATGCCAGGGCCATTCTAACCTCTTAGAATATATATATATATATATATATATATATATATATACATATATATACACCAAGATGTGCATCCCTAAGTGGTAACATCCCTAAGTGTTCGACAGTTCATTACCTCATTAATTTAATTGATTTTATTTTAAAACACCTGGATGAACCTGGAAAATGGATAAATTTAATTGCAATTGATTTCAAAAAAGCATTTGACCTTGTTGATCACAAAATCCTTTTAGAAAAAATGGCGGAAAAAAATATACCCAGCATTATTATTAAAATCATCAAGAGCTTCTTAACAAATAGAGAGCAAACTGTGAAGTATAAAGACCAATTTTCCACTTCTCTGCCAGTTTTTTGTGGAATTCCACAAGGAACTGTGATCAGGCCACTGGGCTTCCTCTTCATGATAAATGAAATTGCTGCTGAGCTGGAGGGCAGATGGAAATATGTTGACAACTTGTCCTTAACGGAAATTGTATCTAAGGATTTGAAGAGCAATGCTGCTGGTTTCATCGACCAAGTTACCTCAGAGGTGGCTGAACTAAACATGGTCATGAATAAAGACAAATGCTTGGTCACGACATTTTCTTTTCTTCAGAATACTCAACCGTCTTTCGAACCTCCTATCGCTTCCGAGCTAATAAGCCATAAAATAACTTTACTTGGTGTGGTGATTTCTTCTGACCTCTCATGGTGTGAGAATACAAAGACAATTGTAAAAAAAAGCTAACAGCGCAATCCAAATGCTAAAAACACTGAAAAATTTTTGAATTCCTAAGGACAAGCTGAAACTAATCTTTCACACTTTCATCCACCCCTTAGTTGAATATGCTTGTCCGGTTCGGCACTTTGCCCTTACCCAGGATGAAATTGATAAAATAGAACAAGTTCAGAAGATATCACTGCAAACCAATTATGGCGGATCCCCTCTACCTTACTCCTTTTACCTCAAGGAATTTAATCTTGAATCCCTTTCTTCCTGCCGAGGAAAATTATGCCAAAGATTTGGCTCCTCCCTCCTTCAACATCCCATCTACCGAGCAGTCCTTCCCCCACCTTTTGTCCCTATAAGATCTTGTCCCCCCAGGGAAGTGGCTGAGAAAGTTCCAAAACTAACCCCAGTCCACTGTAACACCATGCGCTACAGTAAAAGCTTTGTGCCAAGCTTTGTCAAATATTATAATGATCTCTAGTGTTTTTATTGTTTAGTTTATTTTATCCTGACGAAGTTTTATCAGATAATTTTATTCTCAATCTCAAGTGTTTTTATCCTTTAGTTTATTTATTGATGAAGTTTTATCAGACAACTTTATTTTGCTAATTATGACTAAGAGACATCATATTTGGGCTTTGCCCACGAGAGCTATGACTTGTTTTTGAATTAAATGAATTTGAATTTGATGTCCTTCATTATGTATACATACATATATATATATATATATATATATATATATATATATATATATATATATATATATATATATTATAATAATTAGCATAATTAATGTTTACAATTATAATAATCAATTGAATCATTCTAACTTAGTGAACAAAGAAATAAAAAAAAATGTACCTGAAAAAATCAGTAGTCATCAGCCTTATGCAGAAATTTAATTGCAGCCTCAAACAACTTGATTTTGTAACCTTGACAACATGAACTTGCTTTATTATTTTTGATGTTTTGTCAAAAACACATTCTTGAATATTTGGTGTTAAGGAAGAAGAAAATAGTATAATATTGCAAAATTTATTTTATAACTTTCTTTTATCCAATTTAATTGTGGAGAGTCAGTGCTTGTGGATTAAAAAAAGGATTTATTATGAAACCGTAAGTTTAAAACAGATGTTTTAAGCCTTTTTACACCCTATATATCTATGTATTTTTGCCATTTTCAACAGCTCAAAAAGGTCTCAAGAGCTCAAAAATTTCCAATAGAAGTGATTATTATATTTATAAAGATCATAAAAGAAGGCATTCAGTGGTAGGCCTATATTCACTTTATTCATAAGTCAATAATATGATTTGGTAAAAATTTACCATATAGTCTATGTGAGAGGCAAAGCTGGCAATAGGCCTAACTTTCCCAGAGTTGTATGAAAATGATTAATTACTTGTTTATAGGTATATTATGAAGTAAAATTTTTTTTTCAAGTTTTCTTATGTGGAGAGGACCTACTAAATTGGGTAAAGTTCTACCAAATCATATTATTGAGTTAGGAATAAAGTGAATACACCATTCGATGCCTTTTTTAATGCTGATAACAAACATAATAAGCATTTCTATCAGAAATAAATTTAAGCCCCCCCCCTATATATACCTAACCTAACCTAACCCTGTATTGGCATATATAGGGGGGGGGGGCTGAAATTCATTTCTAATAGAAATGATTTTTATATTTATAATCAGCATAAAAAAAGGCATTGAATGGTGTATTCACTTTAGTCATAACTCAATAATATGATTTGGTAGAATTTATATGAAATCATATTAGCCTATTGAGTTAGGACTAAAGTGAATACACCATTTGATGCCTTTTTTATGCTGATAACAAATATAATAAGCATTTCTATCGGAAATGTATTTCAGCCCCCCCCCCTATATAGGCCAATTCAGGGTTAGGTATAGGGTAAAGTTCTACAAAATCATATTATTGAGTTAGGACTAAAGTGAATACACCATTTGATGCCTTTTTGGTAAAGTTCTACAAAATCATATTATTGAGTTAGGACAAAAGTGAATGCAACATTTGATGCCTTTTTTTATGCTGATTACGAATATAATAAGCATTTCTATCGGAAATGAATTTCAGCCCCCCCTATATAGGCTATACCTAACCCTGAATTGGCCTATATAGGGGGGCTGAAATTCATTTCCGATAGAAATGCTTATTATATTCATAATCAGCATAAAAAAGGCATCGAATGGTGTATTCACTTTAGTCCTAACTCAATAGGGTAAGACACCCAGTAGTCAGCCACCTGCCTATTCTCGGACATCATCTTTTAGGCCTATACTATTTTAATCACTATTTACAATGAGCTGTTTGTATGTCCAAGTTTAGGCAGAATTGTCACTTGTTAGTAAATTCAAAAATAGGAGGCGCTGTACAAGTGAAACTATTTGAATTAGTAACCTACTTGTTCAGAAATTCTTCAGAAATTTTTTTATACAAAAATTAAGTTTCTAGGTGGTATAATACAGTAATTAGAGTAGTTTAAACGTCAAAAAGTTTTCAAAGTGATTAAAGTGTCCGACTACTGGGTGTCTTACCCTAATATGATTTTGTAGAACTTTACTGCCTTTTTTATGCTGATTATGAATATAATAAGCATTTCTATCGGAAATAAATTTCAGCCCCCCCCCCTATATAGGCTATATCTAGCCTAACCCAACCTAACCCTGAATTGGCCTATATAGGGGAGGGGCTGAAATTCATTTCCAAAATAAATGCTTAGGCCCTATTATATTCGTAATCAGCATAAAAAAAGGCATCGAATGGTGTATTCACTTTAGTCCTAACTCAATAATATGATTTCGTAGAAATTTACCCTGAATTGATACCAGTTAGACATTTCAAAACCCTTCATAGGCCTAGGGCATAGTTTAGGCTCTGCATTCCTGAGAGCTTTCATTCACCTATACTGGCCTAACATTCCAAGATATCCTTGCAAAAAGCCCCATCTGGAATTTTATCTTAGGCTAATTTTTCAAATTTTTAACCTTACGTATATGAGATATTTTAGCTTTTTCTTGAGAGTTTTATATTTTCTCTCATATTCCTTATCAACATTCATTTTGACTGCGTTGTAAACCAGGGCTGCCAACTGCTGACGTCAAAAAAGAGTGCAAATGAAGGCCAAAAAGCGTGTGCAAGTCAAACAATTTGCGCGCGCGCGGCTACCGCCGCGTACGCAGCCCCTTTCACTGTTCTGACCACTTTTACGCTATTTACACATAATTTCAAGTTGTCTTTCGAACAATAAACATATTATCTTTCAATTTTTCCAATATATTTAAAATAAAGTTAAGAGATCAAGCTCTAAGTAATAAGTTAGATATTGATTATCATTTTTTTAGCTTAAAAATTAATTTTTAGGTTAAAATACTCTACTTGAAATTTGCAGCTGTTTATTTTGATTTATTGGATCTTTCACTGAATTATTGTTGACTGCCTTCAATGTTTAGTTAAAGTTTTGTGTCCATTTAATCCGAATATTTTAAAAGGAATATAGGAGATCCAAAAAATAATCGTGAACGATATCTGACTGCATTATAGTCAAGTTTAGTACCATGATATTTTCTTAAACCACATTGGCCTGACATAACATAAAGAAAGAAAAATGAGCAAAAATGAGGTTTTTAACGGCCAAATGAAAATACTGAAAAACAACATTTTAATTATTACATTTCTTGCAGACACCCTTTGAGACCTAAGGTGTTGTTCACGTGTTTGATTATATGACTGGGAAAGGGGTTCAAGGTTTATTTCAGGGATTACTAAAAAATCCAAATTCAGAATTTCAGATGAGATACTTCTCCAACTTATTTAGTTGCTGGTTCGTTTTGTTTTCGAGTGAATGAATTGTTTTCTTTTCTTTTATTTCTCAGTTGTTCGCTAGTAACTGTCGAAGGCAGTTCATAATTTCTGGATTTCGTGCAAATCGCAGATATTGGCGAATAACTCACTTTTATGGTTGTTAGGTATTTGTTTTTAATTCTTATAATTTTTGGCTTTTATTGAATTTTATTCATCTTTTTAAGTTTTTGGTTTTTTTCTTTGTTTTTTTTTTGGTTCTTTTCACATTGATTTTCAGCGTTTGTTTTTTGTTGTTTTTTTCTTAGGCACTTTCCTTGGATAAATTATTTCGTTTCGCGTTGAAAAAGAGAGGCGTTTGTCCTCTCGAAATATTCGCTTTGTTGTGATTTTTCAGTATTTTCATTTGGCCTTTAAAAACAGCATTTTTGCTCGTTTTCTTTCTTTATGTTTTGTCCAGCCAATGTGGCTTAAGAAATTATCTTCGTCATGTTTATGGAGAGCATTCTACCAATGTTGTTACTACGTTCATATCTCTTGTGAGAAAAAAAGCTAATTTGATTAATCAACAGTATTTTCTTCATAATTGTAAAATGAACCGTATTTTACCCAAGTCAATGCGACCTTCACTTCACTTAAAGAAACGTAACGAACGGCAATTTACAGAACGTATAGGGTTTGGTATTTTAAATCATGTTATTAGCGATTGCAAAAGCAGGCGCTACCGGTTAAATCAGGATATTTTCATGCTAGAGTGAGAAATATTATGTACACTTTCTTATGCTGATTTTCATCAAAGTAAGGCTATTGCTGAAAATTCTTTTCAGCATGATTTTAGGATTTCTAGACAAAGACTTTCTGAGAAATTATACCGTTTAATATTAGAAAAAATCTCTAATAAACCACCTTTTGTCCCAAAAGTGTATCCTGGTCCTGCTGTGATAAATTTCAGCTCCACGCCCCTTACAACAGAACAAAATCAGATTCTGTCGAAAGGATTGAAATTTTCGATAGCCCCTTCAAAAATACCTTACAGTGCAATTATCGAGAACACAGATGGGGCATTTCATGACTCTCGTGCGGAGATTGGAGAGATTGCTGAGGTTAGAGCACAATTTGTTGAAACCTTGTTGGATTCGCCTTCTGTTAATAATCCAAATTTTAAAAAAAAATTGTAAAAATGGACACTTGGTCATACACGCACTACATAAAGATCATTCCAGGATTATTACGAAAGCCGATAAAGGCAATACTGTTGGTGTATTAAATTCAGATGATTACGACAAAAAAGTCAGAGAAATTTTAAATGATTCTACCACATATGAACAATTAGCTACCGATCCCACAGAAAAATTTGTCCAGGAAGTCCAAAAAGAGCTTTCATATCTAAAAGGAAAAGGTGAAATCACAGATCAATTGTACAAAAAGTTTTACCCACGTGGGTGCACGTCCCCTCGCTTTTATGGTCTTCCTAAAGTTAATAAGCCCGGTAATCCACTTCTACCCATTGTTTCTTCTTTTTTTCTCCTACAGCAAAAATAGGGAAATTCTTATCAGGTGTATTTCGCCCACTAATTCAAGCTCAAAAATCCTATATATAAAAAATTCCGCTGATTTCGTTTCCAAGGTAAAGCCAGTTTCGGTTAAACCAAATACCAGAATTGGCAGTTTTGATGCAGATTCAATGTATACCAATTGTGATCCTAAAAAGGCCAAACTGATTTTGGAGCATAAACTTAATTCTAACCCATCTATATCAGAAAAATCTACTCTTTCGAATCAGACACTTCTTTCACTTACAGCCCTTTGTAACAGAACTTCTTTTTACTTTCATTATAGAGGCATTTTTTATAGATAGGAATATGGGCTTTCAATGGATGCCCCCTTTCTCCAATATAGGCTGATATCTTCATGGATGACCTTGAAGAAAGGGCTATTTTGCAAAGTTTTTGTAAACCTTAATTTTGGGTTCGTTTTAAAGATGATATTTTTTATTTGTGGGAGCATGGTGACGAGTCTCTGGGTTCTTTTCTTCACTTGCTCAACTTCTTGGATCCAAAACTTAAATTTACTCAGGAATCAGAGGTAGAGAGGCGTCTTCCTTTCTTAGATGTTCTGGTCCACCAAAATGATACATATTTCGAGTTTGGTGTCTATAGAAAACCCACACATAATGACCGTTACTTAAATTATTCCCAAATAAAAACGAGGCTTACAATGTAAGCCTCGTTTTCAGGCTCAGCGGGTTCGAACACGGGTTGTTCTCGTGTAGTGCATCAAGCATTTTCACAAAGCGGGTTCTCGAGGAAAACATGGGGTTGAAACTTCGCAGCTAAAAAATTTGAGTTTTATTTTTTTTTTTATTATATATCAAGGACAGAAAAAACGAAATCTTACTGTTACTGTTAATGTACTGTTACTCTTAAAGTAACAAGGACAGTGAGAACGAAATCTCACTGTTACTGTACTGTTACTGAAATGTACTGTTACTTTAAAAACACTAAGGACACCGAAAACAAAATCTTACTGTTGGTGTACTGTTACTGTTAAAGTAACAAGGACAGTGAGAACGAAATATCACTGTTACTGCACTGTTACTGAAATGTACTGTTACAATTAAAGTACCAAGGACAGCAAAAATTAAATCTTACTGTTACTGTTAGAGCACTGTTACTGTTAAAGTAACAAGGACAGTGAAAACAAAATATCATTGTTACTGTGCTGTTACTGAAATGTACTGTTACTATTAAAGTACCAAGGACAGCAGAAACGAAATCTTACTGTTACTGTTAGTGTACTGTTAAAGTAAGAAGGACAGTGAGAACGAAATATCACTGTTACTGTACTGTTACTAAAATTTACTGTCACTATTAAAGTACCAAGGACAGCTGAAACAAAATCTTACTGTTACTGGTAGTGTACTGTTACTGTTAAAGTAACAAGGACAGTGAGAACAAAATATCACTGTTACTGAGACGTACTGTTACTATCAAAGTACTAAGGACAGCGAAAACAACCTTAGGTAAATTTTATTCCCCTTAACCCAAAAAAAAAACTAAAGTTTAAATATAGTTCGCAGCATAGGCACCCATAAGGGGGGGGGGGCCAAGAGGGGTGCCAGCCCCCCCCCCTGGTTGAATGACGGTGTAATATATTTGTATTAATTAAAAAAACTTTATCCACAGAATAAGTTTTCAAAGAAAAGTAGAGCTCTTTTAAGTCAAAATGGGCCGAAATAAAGTCAAATAATCTTCCAAGCGTAAAACTACCAAAAATCCCTATCAACAATTAAATAAACTCAAAACGAACAGAAATTATAATAAATAGTCAAGTCAAACCCAAAACGAGCAAAAATTAATATTACTAGGGCTGACAACCACCATGCCTTCTCAAGACCAGAACATAACTTGGGGTTTACTGAAAAAAAACACAAAAAAAACAAATGATTGTGGATTGTCAGTTTGATATACCTATAAACTCAAAAAAAAGTGCCGATTAGACCGAGTAAGGCCCCCCTAAAATAAAGCCTATGGGCACCCATGGTTCCCAGAGTGAGAAACCCTTTGTTTATGCAGCATCTCATATAAGTACCAGGTAATACCTATCTGATCTTTGCAATACAATTGCAAAGATCAGATCGCTCATGTTTTCTGGATTCTAAACACGTACCAGTTATGTTAATATTCCTCTTGATGATCAATATAATTGTTTTTAAAATTTCTTCTGTTTAAAGGAATTTTAGTGAGGTTCTAAGCAAACCATGGAAATATTGCTGCGAAAAATGATTTTGCTTAAATAAGCTGGTGGAAAACAAATAAAAACTACAAATTTCCTTTTTTTTTGTTACTTCAAGACTAGAATATCACAAAGGTAAGCATTCACAGTGTTTGATTGTATCTTAAGTAAATACAATCCCTGATGGAGTTTTGTTGATACCTGTCTTGAAATTAATTTGTCTAAATAAAATATATTGTTTATGGAACAGTAAAGAAAATAGCAGCAACTGTGACTTGAGTTGTTTTCAATATTTTCTTTTTTCAAATAATTGTTGTTCTCTTGTCACATTGGTGGTCCTGGCGAAGTGGTTGACACTCTGGGTTGGGAATCCTTTGTCGAAGGGGCAAAGGTTTAATAAGATAAGCAAAAAAGCCCTCGGATATCTTTTGACTCTTAAAAAGTGAACTAGAACTTTCAATTTTCAATCAAATGAGCCCTCAATGAAGTTTATACGAGCTTCCCTTTCATAAGAACCATACATGCCTTTAGGTAATAACTTAGAACGCCTCCCCCCGGGCCCTGGGTGGTTGTATTGACACCGGAGTTTTTTCTTTTCTGAGCTTTGAACTATTTTTTTTACAAAATGTCTCTCTCAAAATTTTAATCAGATGGGTTTGGAAAAAGAAGGCGTGGGGGGGGGCTAGTTGTCCTCGAATCTTTTTTTACTATTAAAAAGTGAACTTGAACTTTCAATTTCCAATCATATAAGCCCTCTCTGAATTTTATACGAGCATCCCTTTTATAAGAACCATATATGCCCCAGGGCACAACTTACAACGTCTGCCCCTGGGCCCTGGGGGATCTTGGCGACACCTGAGTTTTTGTTATCTGACTTTTGAACAATTTTTAACTTAATTTCTATCTCAAATTTTTATCGGATGCATTTGGGAAAAAGGGCCGTGGGAGGGGGGGGGGGCCGCTAGTTGCCCTCCAATTTATAATGACTCTCAAAAACTGAACTAGAATTTTCAATTTCCAATCAAATGAGCCGTCTCTGAAGTTTTTCCAGCATCTCTTCAATAAGAACTATATATTCCCCCAGGGTATAACTTACAACGCCTGCCCTCGGGCCCTGGGGGCCTGTGTTGGCCCTGGAGTTTTTGTTATATTGTCTTTGAACTATTTTTTTAAAAAATGGCTATATCAAAGTTCTTATCAAATGGGTTTGAGAAAAAAGGGCATGGAGGGGAGGGGGGGTTAGGTGCCTTCTAATCTCTTTTGACTCATAAAAAGTGAACTAATGCTTTCAATTTCCAATCAGCCCTCTTTGAAGTTTATACGAGCATTCTTTCCATAAGAACCATATATACCCCCAGGGCATAACTTTCAACGCCTGCCCTCGGGCCCTGGGGGGTTGTTCTGACACCGGAGTTTTTGTTATATGATCTTTGAACTATTTTTAACAGAAAAGCTGTCCCAAGTTTTTTTTTCGGATGCGTTTGGGAGAAAAGGGCTTGGAGGGGTGGTTACCCTCCGATATCTTTTGACGCTTAAAAAGTGAACTAGAACTTTTGATTTCCAATCAAATAAGCCCTCTCTAAAGTTTATACAAGCATTCCTTCCATAAGAACCATATATGCCCCCAGGGCATAACTTATAACCCTTGCGCTGAAGACTATAGGGGAGTGTCATTCTCAAAGACATATTTTTCGGAACTTTCAACTATGATGAACAGAACAGCCATCTTTAAGATCCGATTGCATATGTTTGGGTAAATAGTGGGCTTGGAAGGGGTATTAGTTGCCCCCGGATAAGTTTTGACTTCTAAAAAGGACACTAGTCATTCCAATTTCCAGTCGATTAAGCCCTTTTTGAAGTTTCTACGACAACACTTTCTATAAATACCTTATATGCCCCCAGGGCATAACTTACACCCCTTACTCTGAGGGCTGTGGGGAGGTTGTCATCCCCTAAGATCTAATTTCCAGAATTTTCAACTACGTTGAACAAAATGGCTATCTCAAAATTTTGATTGGATGAGTTTGGGGAAATGGGAGGCGTGGAAGGGGTGCTAGTTGCCTTTCAATCACTCCTGACCCTTAAAAAGGGCACTAGAACTCTCGATTTCCATTCAAATGAGCCCCCTTTGAAGTTTACACGACGACCCCTTCCATACGAAGTGCCTTTGGGAAAAAAATAAATAAATAAACAATAAAGCATTGGCGCCGTATGGTCTTTACTATAGTCAACGCTGTAGTGTTGCCTCTGATTTAAAGTTACCCGTTACCGAGGCTACCCGTTCGACTGACCGTATTTCAAGCAATTAATCAAAAAAAAATCCGAAAAAGAAGTTTTTCAAAGAAAAGTAAAGGCTACATTAAAATTAAGATGAGCAGAAATAAATTTCTATGATAATTTAATTTTCTTATTAGGCATTTCAGGCTCTTTCGGACAAAATGGCTATCTAAAAGTTTTCATTGGAAAGATTTGGGGAAAAAGGCATGAGAGGGCTGGTTGCCATCTGGTCCCTTTTGACTCTTAAAAGGGAAGTAAAACTTTCAAATTGAATCAGCCTCCTCCGAAATTTTTACGACCACCCCTTCTATAAAAACTTTATATGTTAACAATGGGTTACTTGCATAACTTACAACCCCGGAGGTTGTGGAGGGTTTTGTCAACCCGGAGGCAAATTTATTTGACCTCTTGACTATTTTCAACAAAACGGCTATCTCAAAATGTTTATCGGATGCATTTGGGGAATAATGGCGTGGGGTGGGGAATTTAGTTGCCCTCCGTTTACTTTTAACTCTTAAGGGTTTTCATGCAAGGGGTGTCATCTTCAGAGAAGGTTAGAGCCACCTTCAGATATGGCTCACTTGATTGAAAATTGAAATTTCTACTTACCGTTTTATGATTCAAAAATGTTCGGAGGGCATCTACCCCCCCCCACCCTCTTTTCCCCTAATGCTTCCAATAAAAATTTTGAGATAGCCAGTTTGTTTGGAAAACTTCGGGGTCAACATTACCCCCCCCTCTTCCAAGCCCAGGGAAAGGTTTTTAACTTGTGCCCTGTGGACATATAAGGTTTTTATGCAAGAGGTGGTTGTGTAAACTTCACAGGGGACTCAAATAATTAGAAACTGAAAGTTCTAATTCTCTTTTTAGGATTAAAAAAAGATCCGATGGCAACTACACCCCCCCCCCCCAACTACACCCCCCTCCCAACCCAATTTTCCCCAGATTCGTCCGATCGAAATTTTTATATAGCCATTTTATTCAAAATAGATAAAGATCATATAAAAACTTCAGGGATAACACGGCCCCCCCCCTCCAGAGCCCGGGGTCAAATGTTGTAAATTATACCCCAGGGGCATTTAAGGTTTTTATGGAAGGGATGGTCGCATAAACTTTGAAGGGGGTTCATTCAATTGTAAATCAGAATTTCTCGTGCCCATTACTTTTGATGACTGTTGAAAAGGTAACGAGAACTTTCAATTTTGACTTGAAGTTATCAAGTATTTTGCGGTAGGTTGCATAGGTTGCATAGGTTGCATCAAGACATGGCTAATTGTAGACAGAGAAAAGCCAAGACAGATAGTCCAAGTGAGTCAAAAGTGATCGGAGAGAAACCACCCCCCCCCCCGCCCCAGGGCTCTTTTTCCACAAATACATCTGGTCAAAATTTAAGATAGTCATTTTGTTAAAAATGGTTTAAAGATCAAATAAAAAAAACTTTGGGGTCGATATAACCCCCCAGAGACAGGGGGCAAGTGTTATAATTTATGCCCCGGGGGGAATATAAGGTTTAATGTAAGAGGTGGTCATATAAAATTCAGGGGTTGCTCATTTGATTGATAATTGAAAGTTCTAGTTACCTTTTCAATAGTCATCAAAAGTAACCGGAGGGCATCTAACCCCCCCCCCCCACAACCCCCTTTGACACAAATGCATCCGATCAAAATTTTGAGATAGCCATTTGGTTGGAAATAGTCCACGTATCACGTATCAGATGACAAAAACTTGGGGGTCAACATAGCCACCTCCCCAGAGCCTGAGGGAAGGGTTGTCACTTATGTCCCGGGGGTAACTAAGGTTCTTATGAAAGAGGTGGTCGTGTAAAATTTGAGGGGACTCAAATGATTAAAAATAGGAAGTTCTAGTTTCTTTTTTAAGAGTCAAAAGTGATCTGATGGCAACTACCCTCCCCCTACCAACCCTAAGGCCATAAGGTTCCAAATTTTTTATTATTATTTTTCCCCAGAGGTATTTCATATGGAAAAGATGGTCGTATAAACTTTGGAGTGGGCTCATTTGATTTGAAATCCGAAGTTATAGTGCCCTATTAAGAGTCAAAAGGGATCGGAGGGCAACTAGCCCCCCATACCCTTTTTTCCAAAATGCATCCAATAATTTTTTTTTAACAATTCAAAGATCAGATAACAAAAATTCTGGGTTTGACACAGCCCCCCAACCAGGGCCCAGGCACAGGCGTTGTAAGTTATGCCCTAGGGCGTTTATGGTTCTTTTGGAAGAGGTGCTCGTATAAATTTCAGAGAGGGTTCATTTGATTGGAAATTAAAGTTCTAGTTCCTTTCTTAGCAGTCAAAATAGATCAAATGGCCACTATCCCTCCCCTCCCGACGCCCTGTTCTCCTAAAATCTATCCGATAAAATTTTGAGATGGCAATTTTGTTAAAAATCGTTCAAACATCATATAACAAAAACCCCAGGGGAGACACCCCCCTTAGAGTCCTGCGGCAAGTGTTATATGTTAAGCTCCTGCGGTAAATAAGGTTTTTATGTAAGGGATGATCCCATAAAAATTCTGGGAGCTCAGTGGCAGATCCAGGGGGAACGGGGGGATCCCGGGATCCCCCAAAAGATTTTTTCTGGCACCTTCATTTCTTGTTTTTTTTTTTAATTACTCTTTTTTTTAGAATGAATTTGTCAATTCGGTCAATAATTGGCACCTTTTTTACACTGCCCCTCCCCCTCAAGATTTTGATCATTGGCACCCTTATCACATTGGGCCTCCTCAAAGATTTAGCCAATTCAAAGATTAGATAACGAAAATTCTGGGGTTGAGACAGCCCCCCAGGGCCCAGGGGTAGGCGTTGTAAATTATGCCCTGGAGCATTTTTGGTTCTTTTGGAAGAGGTGCTCGTATAAACTTCAGAGAGGGCTCATTTGATTGGAAATTCAAAGTTCTAGTTCATTTCTTAAGAGTCAAAATAGACCGGAAGGCCACTAGCCCCCCCCTCCCCCGACGCCCTGTTTTCCTAAAACCTATTCGATAAAAATTTTGAGATAGCCATTTTGCTAAAAATAGATCAAACATCAGATAACAAAAAATTCAGAGGAGATACATCCCCCCCCCCTTAGAGTCCAGAGGCAAGTGTTATAAGTTAACCTCCTGGGGTAAATAAGGTTTTTATGTAAAGGATGGTCGTATAAACTTCAGAGGTAGCTTATTCGATTTGAAATTAAAAGTTCTAGTTACCTTTTGAGAGTCAAAAGTGACGGGAGGGTATCTATCCCCCCACGCCCTCTTTTCCTTAATTGCATCCAATCAATTTGAGATAACCATTTTCTTTGAAATAGTCCAACGATCACATAGCAACATTTTCGGGTCAACACCCTCCCCCCCCTAGAGCCCAGGGGAAGGGTTGTGGCTTACACCCGGGGTGCATATAAGGGTTTTATGAAAGAGGTAAACTTTGGAGAAGACTCAAATGACTAGAAATACAAACTTTTAATTACCTTTTTAAGAGTCAAAAGTTATATGTTGGCAACTAGCCCCCCCCCCCCACCAAACCTCGTTTCGCTAATTACGTCCGATCTAACTTTAAGATATTTATTTTGTCCAAAATAGACCAAACATCCTAAACAAAAACTCCAGGGATAACACAGCCCCCCAGAAGCAGGGGGCAAGTGTTGTAAATTATGCTCCAGGGGCTTATAAGGTTTTTATTGGAGAAATAGTCATATGAAATTCGGAGGGGGCTCATTCTATTGTAAATTGAAAGTTCTAGTTCCCTTTTTAAGAGTCAAATGGGATCGCAGGGCAACTATCTCCCCTACCCTCTTTACTTCAAATCCATCCGATTAAATTGTTGAGATATCCATTTTCTTAAAATAAGTCAAAAGATCATACAACAAGAACTCGAGGGTCAATATAACCCCCCAGAACCAGCGGACAAGTGTTGTATGTTATGCCCTGGGGGCATATAGGGTATTTATGCGAGAGTTTTTAAAATAGTTCAAAGATCAGATAATCTCGAACCCCACCCCCACCCCCCACCCTCAAAATACTTATCGACGATATTTTATTCTTAAGATTTGAGGGATATGACCCCTGGCCCTCCCTGCATGGCCATACCCCCTCCCCCTCCTAAGAAACCTTATTAACGATATTTTATTCCAAAACTTTAGGAGCTAACCCCCGGCCCTCCGTGGCTCGACCCCTCCCCCCCGTAAAAAGAAAACAACTTATCAACGATATTTTATTCCAGAACTTCTGGGATCTGATCCCTGGTCCTCCATGGCCTTAAAACCCTCCCCCCCCCCCGAAAAAAGATCAATGATGAATCATGGGAGCTGACCCCTGGCCCTTCCTGCATGACCAGCCCCCCCCCCCCGTAAAAATTGACTGACGATATTCCATTCCACAAATTATGGGAGCTCAGTGGCAGATCCAGGGGGACCGGGGGTACCCCGGGATCCCCCCAAAAAAATTTCTGACACCTTGATTCCTTGCTTCTTTTATTTTAATTACTCTTTTTTAAGAATGAATTTGTCGATTTGGTCAATAATTGGCACCTTTGTTACATTGGCCTCCCCCCCCCCCTCAAGATTTTGATCATTGGCGCCCTTGTCACACTGGGCCTCCTCAAAGATTTCTTCTTGACTTGAGTTATTGTAGGTTACTATTTCTTTTGATCTTAAATTTAATATGGTCTTTATTTTTCTTTAGAAAACTTCTGTTTCGGAAAGTTTTTCTTAACTAATATTAGAATATGAAGTCACTGCAATACTATCATGCATTATTTGCTCTTCAAATACAAATTAATTTTAAAAAAACTTTTTCCACAAAACAAGTTTTTCAAAGAAAAGTAAAGAACTCCATTAAACAAAAAATGAGCAAAAATAAAATCAAATAATCTACCAAGCGTGAAACTACAACAAATCAGCATCAATAAAGAAATGAAACCCAAAACGAACAGTAATTACAATAAATAACCGAGTCAAACTCAAAACGAGCAGAAATTAACATAAGTTGGGCTCAAAACTCTTATGCCTTCCCAAGGCCAGAACAAAATTTGCACTTTCCTGAAAAAACATAAATGTTTTTACTTTTATAACTTTAATAAACCAAATAATATTAACATTTTGATTACTTAATATCAGTATATGTATATTAAACTGAAAGTACACATTCATTTGCATTTTTTTTCAGTAAAGTGCAAATTAAAAAAAAAAAATTCTAAAGTTTCTACGACAACGCGTTCTATAAAAACCTTATATGCCCCCAGGCCATAACTTACAACCCTTACCCTGAAGGCTGTGGGGGGGGGGCGGTCGTCATCCTCAAAGACCGAATTTCTAGAACTTAAAACTACGTTGAATAAAATGGCTATCTCAAAATTTTGATTGGAGGTGTTTGGGGAAAAAGTGGGCGAGAAAGGGGGGTTAGTTGCCCTCCAATCACTTTAGACTATTAAAAATGGCACTAGCCTTTTGAATTTCCAATCGAATGAGCCTTCTTTGAAGCTTCTACGACAACGACTTTTATAAAAACCTTATATGCCCCCACGGCATAACTTACAACCCTTGCCCTGAAGACTGTGGGGGAGTGTCCTCCTCAAAAATATAATCTCTATTTGGAAATCATCTACGCTGAACAAAATGGCTATCTCAAACTGTTGATTGGATGTGTTTCGGGAAATGGTGGGCGTGGAAGGGGTGTTATTTGCCTTCCAATCACTTTCGACTATTAAAAAGGGCACAAGCCACTCCGATTTCCAATTGAATGAGTCCTTTTTGAAGTTTTAAGACAACTTCTTCGATACAAAGTGCCCTGCTCTAAACAAAAAAATAATATATAATACATTGTGCCAACATCGTTCTTATATGCTTCCAGGGCATAACTTAAAACCTTTGCCCTGAGGGTTGTGGGGGAGTGTTCTCTGCAAAAATATATTTCCTATCTGGAAATCAACTACGCTGAACAAAATCGCTATCTCAAAATTTTGATTGGATGTGTTTGGGGAAATGATGGGCATGGGGGGGCTATTTGCCCTACAATTACTTTTGACTATTAAAAAGGGCACTAACCATTCCAATTTCCAATCGAATGAGCCCTGTTCGAAGTTTCTACGATAACTCCTTCGATACGAAGTACCCTGGTATGTGAAAAAAAAAATATTACATTGTGCCAACATCGTTCTTTACTTAGGCAGCGCGATTGCGCTGCCTATGATAAATGTGACGTCATTCACACAAGAAATATGTTTCTAAACCTAAGACTCTAAGGGAATTATCCCAAAGTTTTCACTTTTCTAGATTGTTTTGTTTGTTTGTTGTTGTTTTTTTTAAGTCAGAAAATGTCAGTGTGCTAGTTTTCAGAGAAAGTTATCTAGCCGTTGTCGAGAAAAAAAATACACAGATAAAACACATACTTCCTCAGTTAAAGAGATTAAATATATGAATACCATATAGCCTACATTTTTTAGCGTAAAGAGCATCCGTTATGGGCTTCTAAGGGTCCTTGCTCTATTTAGGCAAGATCACAAGCAGGTAGGGCCTCCGGCCCTTGATAATAGTCTCCGTTTTGTTCAAGCGGTAACTTTAGTCTAGTGTATATGCAATTGTGACGCCCTCAGTCCTTACAAATGAGCCTTTCTTCACTGTAGGGTTCAAATACCGGGTTTCCATCCTTTTTTAAAATGATCACGTCATATATTGCAAATAGATTATGTCATTTTGATGGATGTGTTATGAATTCTTTCGTTCCCCATTGCTTACATATAACTGATTAGTCTATCTATATTTTCGGCCCCTGCGGACACACAAACACATCTACTGACTTTACTACATCCTAATATATTAGCTTTCATAAAACAAAACTTTACAATCTTATTCCTTTGAAACATCGATAGGCTATAGTGCTATCTTTTGAAAATAGTTTAGAAACAGGGAATTATTCATTCAAATGCCATTCTCATCCTAACGTAACATTTCCAGTTTTTATGTTCTTTTTTTAAATCCAAACTTTGTTGTGAGATCATGGTTTTCTTGGTCTCGAAAATATTCGGTTACAATTTCATGTTTTTTGCATTAATTTTAAAATCTCTGAAAAGACAAATGAATAAATAAGCATATGTTGGATTTTAGTGGATGGAAGTTCAACTGGTATTTGGACATGTTTTCTATGCTATAATAAAACACAGGTCAAAACGCACTCTTTTTTTCTTCTTTTAATGACGACACTTGAACTCTACATACATTGCACACTTTGAATGGTATTTTCATCTTATTTTACATATTCTTTGTCCATAGAAGTAAAACGCCAGTTGCATAAATATTCTGCCATACATTGTTTTTGACAAACGGAAGTCTTAGACACCAAAGCCGAAGTATTTAAAAGTTATGATGTTTTTGGATTAATATAAGCTGAACATAAATAATACAAGTTCATGCATGTTTAAAAAATTTTCAAAGCAAGTGGTCATAGTTGTTAAGTTATATAAAAAGAAAAAATGAAAGTAAATACAAGAAAAGCAGAAAGGAACCTGAGTAAAAAATCAGATATACAAAAAATCACTGTATAATGAGACGGACAAGAAAAAGAAGATTCGTAAAGGGCTTCTAAAATCAGAATCAATTCTAGCTTCAATCAGAAAATCTTTGCCGATATCAGCATGTTTATGGATACAAGGTTTGGATTTACGAATAAATAACGACCATTTATTTAACGTGTTCAGCCTCTATGGCCATGTTAAGCGTGTTTGGATTGTTGAAGATTGTGGCAAAGCGGTTGTGGAAATGGCTGATGAGCAAGGTGCTATAAATGCTGCCACTTCTCTGAATGCAGAGCGGTTCTTTAGTAAGAGCCTGGAAATTTCAATTATGAATGACCAATTTCTGTTTAGTATAATACAAGTTCATGCATGTTTAAAAAATTACTAAAATCAGAATCAATTCTAGCTTCAATCAGAAAATCTTTGCCGAGATCAGCATGTTTATGGATACAAGGTTTGGATTTACGAATAAATAACGACCATTTATTTAACGTGTTCAGCCTCTATGGCCATGTTAAGCGTGTTTGGATTGTTGAAGATTGTGGCAAAGCGGTTGTGGAGATGGCTGATGAGCAAGGTGCTATAAATGCTGCCACTTCTCTGAATGCAGAGCGATTCTTTAGTAAGAGCCTGGAAATTTCAATTATGAATGACCAATTTCTGTTTAGCGATTCTTTTTCTGATCATCTTAGAGGGAAGAAGAAAGCATTTACTTCATCTATTTTCAGAAAAAGGTCCAGGCAAAGCGTAGTTACAGACACAATATTAATCCATAGTGTCCCTGGTTTTGTTACGGCACCGATGATAAGGAATACGTTCAAATTTACAAATCTGCCTCGGCCAGATTTTGTGCATTTTCCCAGTTCAACAACGACAAATGTTATGGCTGGATATATTGGCATGAAATCGGAGAAGGAGGCTCTAGAAGGTATTGCAATTTTGAACAATATACCTCTATTTGACACCACACTTGGCATTTTTCGCCTAAAACTTGACTTTGCATCTAGAAGCTTTCGAGAATCCCCTAACTGGCAAGCAAAAAAACCTCCACCAAGTGCTATCGAATCTAATATTGAATTAAAGCCTTATATTGGAAAGTGGAGCCTTCCCTCTATACAATTGCTGGCCGTCGAAAACTACACTTAAGAAAAGACGGGGAAAAGTTACTGATCATTCCGAGCTGCATAGTAAAAAGTGATGAATGAATCTGAAGAGTTAAAGCAAAGGGTATGGAAAAAATGTCTGATATAATGGTGAACGAAAATGAAGCACGACGAATCGCTTATGACTTTCTTCGTCTGAACGGGGAAGGGTGAGTCATCATACTGAGCTGCATAGTAAAAGTGACATTACTGCATCTTAATGCAGCCTTTTCCAGACTGGATTGTGCCACCTCCCTAGGGAGACACGAACTAGTAAAAGGAGAAGTGTAAATCGAAAATTTTGTCGAAGAAAATCAAAATGAGAACGCAAATATGTTTAAGGACGCATTTCAGGACAATGAATTAGATGCATTTCAGGACAATACCGCGTGTGTGTGTGTGTGCGGGGTGCGGGTAGCTGCCCTCCGATCACTTTGACTCTTAAAAAGAGCAGTAAAGCGTCCGATTACCAATTCAATGAGCCCCCTCCAAAGTTTATAAGACCATGATTTCTATAAAAAACATTTTACGCCCCAGGGCATAACTTACAACCCTTGCCCTGAGGGCTCGGGGATTTGTTATACTCAAAGACATAATTTCCAGACCTTTCAAATACGTTGAACAAAATGGCTATCTCAAAATTTTGATTGGAAGTGTTTGGTGAAAAGATGGGCGTGGTGGGGGGTATTTGCCCTCTGATTACTTTCGACTAATAAAAAAGGCACTGGTCCTCTCAATTTCCAATCGAATGTACCTTTTTGAAGCTTCTACGACAAAACTTTTTATAAAAACCTTGTTTGCCCCAAGGGCATAACTTATTTTCTTTATGAAGTTTTTACAACAATACTTTCTATAAAAACCTTATATGCTCCAAGGGCATAACTTGCAACCTTAGCCCGGAGGATTGTAGGGGGGGGGGGTGTTATACTCAAATACATAATTTCCAGACCCTTCAACTATATTCAACAAAATGGTCATTTTAAAATATTGATTGGAAGCGTTTGGGGAAATGATGGGCGTGGAGGGGGGCATTGGCCCACCGATCACCTTTGAATATTAAAGAGCACTAGCCCTCTCAATTTCCAATTGAAAGAGCCCTTCTTGAAATTTCTACGACAACGCTTTCTATAAAAACCTAATATGCCCCCAGGGCATAACTCACAACCTTTGCCCTGGGGGGTGTAGGGGGTTCGTCATCCTCAAAATCATAATGTCCGGTCCTTTCAACTACGTTGAACAAAATGGCTATCTCAAAATTTTGATTGAATGTGTTCGGGGAAATGGTGGGCGTGAGAGAGGGTTAGTTGCCCTCCAATCACTTTCGACTAGCCTATTAAAAAGGCCACTAACCCTTTGAATTTCCAATCGAATGAGCCCTTTTTGAAGTTTTTACGACAAAAATTTCTATAAAAACCTTATATGCCCCCATGGCATAACTTGCAACCCCAAGCTAATGGGTTGTGGGGGGGAGGGGCTTATTCTCAAAGACTAAATTTCCAGAACATTAAACTACGTTGAACAAAATTGCAATCTCGAAATTTTGATTGGATGTGTTTGGGGAAAAATTGGACGTGAGAGGGGGCTTAAACGGGGCTCAGGGCGTAACTTAAAACCCCTGTCCTGAGGGGTGTGGTGGGTTTGTCATCCTGAAAGCCATAATTTCCAGAACTTTCAACTACGTTGAAAAAAATGGCTATCTCAGAATTTTGATTGGATGTGTTTGGGGAAATGGTGGGCGTGAGAGGGAAGTTAGTTGCCCTCCAGTTACTTCTGACTGTTAAAAAGGGCACTAGCCCTTTCAATTTCCAATCAAATGAGCCCTTTTTGAAGTTTCTACGACAACACTTATATGCCCCCAGAAAAAAATTTACAACCCTTGCCCTGAGGGTTGTGACAGAGGGGGGTGTCATCCTCACAGACCTAATTTCCAGAACTTTAAACTACATTGAACAAAATGGCAATCTCAAAATTTAGATTGGATGTGTTTGGCGAAATCGTGGGCGTGAAAGGGAGGTTAATTGCCCTCCAATCATTTTCTACTATTAAAAAGTGCACTAGCCCTTTCAATTTCTAACCGAATGAGCCCTTTTTTAAGTTTCTACGACAACCCTTTCTAAAAGAACCTCATATGCCCCCAGGGCATAACTTACAACCCTTACCCTGGGGGCTGTGGAGGGGTTGTCATCCTCAAAGACCTAATTTTCTGAACTTTCAACCACGTTGAACAAAATCTCAAATTTTGATTGGGTATGTTTGGGGAAATGGTGGGCGTGAAAGGGGGGTTTTTTGCTTCAATCACTTTCGACTGTTAAAAAGGGCACTAGCCCTCAGAGTGAGGGATTTCTGGAAATTAGGTCTTTGAAGTTGACAACCCCCCCCACCACCCCCCATCCCCGGGGGGGGGGGTTGTCAACTTCAAAGACCTAATTTCCAAAAATTTCACCTACGTTTAAAAAATGGCTATCTCTAATTTTGATTGGGTATGTTTGGGGAAATGGTGGGCGTGAGAGGGAGGTTAGTTGCTCCAATCACTTTCGACTATTAAAAAGGGCATTAGCCCTTTTCAATTTCCAATCAAATGAGCCCTTTTTGAAGTTTTGTTTGACAACACTTTCTATAAAAAGATTGTATGTCCCCATCGTATAACTTACAGCCCTCACTCTGAGGGTTGTGAGTGGGGGGGGGGTTGTCAACTTCAAAGACCTAATTTCGAGAAATTTCAACTACGTTTAAAAAATGGCTATCTCAAAATTTTGATTGGTTGTGTTTTGGGAAATGGTGGGCGTGAGAGGGAGCTTAGTTGCCCTCTAATCACTTTTGACTCTTAAAAAGGGCACTAGCCCTTTGAATTTCAAAGCGAATGAGCCCTTTCTGAAGTTTTTACGACAACGCTTTCTCTAAGAACCTTATATGCCCCCACGGCATAACTTACAACCCTTGCCCTGGGGCTGTGGGGGAGTGTCCTCCTCAAAGACATAATTTCCAGATCTTTAAACTACTTTGAACAAAATGGCTGTATCAAAATTTTGATTGGATGTGTTTGGGGAAATGGTGGGCTTGAAAGGGGTATTAGTTACCTTGCAATCACTTTCGGCTTTTAAAAAGGGCACAAGCCCTTCAAATTTCCAATCCAATGAGCCCTTTTTAAAATTTGTACGACAACTCCTTCGATACGAAGTGCCCTGGAGTAAAACCAAAAAAACAATAATACATTGTGCTAACATGTACTACATCCCCAAAGACTGTAATACATGTGGACACTACTACTAATACTACTGCTACATTTACTACTACTACTACTACTTCTACTACTTCTATTGCAACTACTTGTAGGGCTAAGATCATAGAGATCAAAATTAAAAGAAGTATATAAATATACAGGTTATCAAAAGTATATGTCAACAGTGCCATAGCAATGGCTAATTGTATTTAGTTGAAACTTCCCGGACTTGACTGAGATGGATGTTCAACTGTCCAAAAGGCAATAGGTTAGTACTACTGCTGCTAGTGTTGCTATCGCTATTCAATACTATCATAGGCAGCGCAATCGCGCTGTCTAAGTAAAGAACGATGTTGGCACAATGTATTTTTTATTTATTTTTATTTTTCCATTGGATCAGGACACTTCGTATCGAAGGAGTTGTCGTAGAAACTTCAAAAAGGGCTCATTCGATTGAAAACTGGAGTGGCTTGTGCCCTTTTTAATAGTTGGAAGTGATTGGAAGGCAACTAACACCCCTTCCACGCCCACCTTTTCCCCAAACACATCCAATCAAAATTTTGATATTGCTATTTTGTTCAACGTAGTTGAAAGTTCTGGAAATTAGGTCTTTGGGGATGACCACCCCACATAGCCCTCAAGGCAAGGGTCGTAAGTTATGCCCTGGGGGTATAAAAGGTTTTTATAGAAAGCGTTGTCGTAGAAACTTCAAAACGGGCTCATTTGATTCGAAATTGAAATGGCTAGTACCCTTTTTAATAGTCGAAAGTGATGGGAAGGCTTAACATTTTTATAGTAAAGATCGATGTGGGTTAAATGTATTATTTTTTTTTTTTTAGACCAGGGTACTTTGTATCGAAGGAGTTGTCGTAGGAACTTCGAAAAGGGCTAATTCGATTGAAACAAGAAAGGCTAATACCCTTTTTAATTTTCGAAAGTGATTGGAGGGCAACTAGTCCCCCTCCCACGCCGACCCTCCCATTTGCCCATTGTGTTTGAAAACCAAATGTTGCCTTAAGATTAAATCAAAATGCACTGTGTGAATGGTAATTCTCAATAAGGCATCTCAGCAGTATCCCAGGGACGACTGAGGGCATTATGTTCAAACTTTCGGGGCTACTTCTGCTCTTAAAATTTAACCAAATCAAAATAGCGTAAGTGTATCCAAGCTATCAAAGAAAGTAAACAGATTTTTTGGGGAATCGTATCGTTTTCTATTTCAGGTCAACTAGAGGAGGTATGAAACTAAATTAAACACTACTATTTGTGTCCAGATTTATAAAAGGGTGTATGTTGTTAAAAATTCCTGAAAATTTTTCTCCAGCATACAAATAGCAGGCCAAACTATAAAGTCTTAAGAAAAACGAAAAGATTTAAAATATTATTTTCTTTTTCCATGAAAAGACTATGTAAATATAAAACGAACAAAAATTAATTTTTAAAAAAAATTTTCCACAAAATAAGTTTTTAGAAGAAAAGTAAAGAACTCCATTAAACCAAAAATGAGCAAAAATAAAATAAAATAATCTACCAAGCGTGGAACTACCACAAATCAGCATCAATAAATAAATGAAACCAAAAACGAAAAGAAATTACAATAAATAACCGAGTCAAACTCAAAACGAGCAGAAATTAACATGAGTAGGTCTCAAAACCCCTATGTCTTCCCAAGTCCAGAACATAATTTAAACTTTACTGAAAAAAAATGCAAATGAATATTCATTGTCAGTTCTATATATGAATATTCATATTCATGTCAATATTCATTGAATATTCATATATATATATATATATATATATATATATATATATATATATATATATATATATATATATATATATATATATATATATATATATATATATATATATATATATATATATATATATATATATATATATATATATATATATATATATATATATATATATATATATATATATATATATATATATATATATATATATATATATATATATATATATATATATATATATATATATATATATATATATATATATATATATATATATATCAAAATGTTAATATTATTTGATTAATTAAAGTTATAAAAATAAAAACATTTATATTGTTTTAATAAATTAACATAAGTAGGTCTCAAAACCCCTATGCCTTCCCAAGGCCAGAACATAATTTGTACTTTACAGAAAAAAAAAATGCAAATGAATGTGCATTGTCAGTTATATATATATATATATATATATATATATATATATATATATATATATATATATATATATATATATATATATATATATATAAACTGATATTTAGTAATCAAAATGTTAATATTATTTGATTTGTTAAGGTTATAAAAGTAAACACATTCATATTTTTTTAGTAAAGTGCAAATTATGTTCTGGCCTTTGGAAGGCATACGGGTTTTGTTACCTACTCATGTTAAATTCTTGAATTAAAAGACTTGGTTTTTTATTGTAATTTCTGTTCGTTTTGGGTTTCATTTATTTATCGATGCTGATTTGTGGTAGTTTCATGCTTGGTAGATTATTTGATTTTATTTTGGTTCATTTTTGGTTTAATGGACATCTTTACTTTTCTTTGAAAAACTTATTTTGTGGAAAAAGTTTTTTTTTAATAATTAATAGTAATATCAATACTACTAATGTGACTCCTGTTACAACCATGCCTAAGGGTATGAAGGCAAAATTTTCAAGAAATTTTGTGGGGGAAGATGAACTGAATCAGAACATGCCCTCTGTATGCAGGTTGTCAAAAGGGTGTAATAACAATATCTTAGGAACAGTTTGGGGTGTGAAGTTGAAACTAACAGGGCTTATTGTGAGGGATGTTAAACTAGCCAAAACAAACAAAAATTAAAATAAATAACAGAGTGAAACTCAAAACGAGCAGAAATTAATATAAGTAGGGCTCTAGAACCCTATGCTTTTAAAGAAGCCAGAATATAATTTGTACTTTACTGAAAAAAATTCAAATGAATTTACCGACAAATACATGTGCAATGTCAGTTTTATATACATATATTGACATTTATTCCTTAAAATCTTAACTAATTCTTGATTTCTTAAAGTTATAAAAATGAAAACATTTAAAAGTATTTTTTTTAGTAAAGTATAAATTATATTCTGGCTTTTAGAAGGCATAGGGTTTTACAACCCTACTCATATTCATTTCTGCTTGTTTTGAATTTGACTCTGTTATTTATTCTAATTTCTGTTTGTTTTGGGTTTCATTTATTTATTGATGATTTGTGGTAGTTGTATGCTTGGTAGATCATTTTATTCTATTTTTGTTAATTTTTTGTTTAATGGAGTTCTTTACTTTTTTCTGAAAAACTTATTTTATAGAAAAAGTTTTTAAAATTAATTTCTGTTCGTTTTATATTGAAATAGTCTTTTTCAGGAAAAAAGACTGAGCCTCTTCTAAAGTTAAACAACCATCCTTTCCATAAAAACCATAAAAACCTTATATATATATATATATATATATATATATATATATATATATATATATATATATATATATATATATATATATATATATATATATATATATATATATATACATATATATACATAAACAATTAAATGAAAAAACTATTGGCAGCAGGCAAAAGTAAAGAAAATTAATCGCATGAAAACAAATATTTGTTGTGTGTGTGGGGGGGGGGAAGGGGGGAGTTTACCTACCCTCCGATTACTTTGACTCTTACGAAAAGCAGTAATGCGTCTGAGTATTAATCCAATGATCCTCCTCCTACCTTTTTGAAGCTTCTACGACAAAGGGGGTTAGTTGCCCTACAATCACTTTCGACTATTAAAAAGGGCACTAGCCCTTTGAATTTCCAATCGAATGAGCCCTTTTTGAAGTTTCTACGACAACACTTTCTATAAAATCCTTATATGCCCCCAGGGCACAGTTTGCAACCATTGCCTTCTAGGTTGTGGGGGGGGGGGGGGTTCATCCTTAAAGACCTAATCTCCAGAACTTTAAACAACGTTGAACAAAATTGCTATCTCAGTAGTATGTTAACTTATACTTTGCGTAGGTTATGTTCCATCCTGTATCTAAGTTATACTTTGCGTAGGTTATGTTCCATCCTGTGTTATTTGCGTACGGCACGTTCCCTGGCAGCTTTCCATGGCAGATTACCAGACTAGTTATTAGGAAAGGTTTTTTAGGGAAAGCTGTCAATCACCCATCTGTTATCCACAGTTCCATTTTTGAAGTCTGTGGAAACAGTTTGACGTGTTCGGTGAGATTACGTTCCTTGGCGTTTGATAGACCTTTGCAAAAAAGGGGTAATTAGTGATTGGATAATTTTTTAACGTGAAATCTCTGAATAAAATATTTTTGGAGCATGTACTTGACGATGGATAAAAGGGTTAAGGTAATTAGCAATTACGAGCAAGGATTCCCACTGGCTCCTGGCAGTAGGCCACGCATATCAAATTGCTGTACTGTGGGTTAGGTAATATGATTAAACACGCTTTTACATTCGGAATTCATTGATTGACATTTGCAAAAAAGGGGTAATTAGTGATTGGATAATTTTTTAACGTGAAGGGTCAAATTTGGAGGGAAAACCAAAAATACTCAGAATCGAAAATAAACAGGATCTGCCTCAAGGGGAAGGCTCATAGGCCCTTCGTTCCCCCATTTCAGAGGGCAGAGGAGGGGGAGGGGGTCAATTTTGGAGGGAAAACCAAAAATACTCAGAATCTAAAATAAATTTGATCTGCCTCATGGGCAAGGCTCAGAGGCCGTCCGTTCCCCCATTTCGGAGGGCAGGGGATGGGGGGGGCTCAATTGTGGAGGGAAAACTAAAAATCCTCAGAAAGTTCATTTTGAATTTCTTTCATTGAAATGCAAGAGTTGGAATATTTGAGTATTGTTTTGTTGTGCTTTACCTTGTCACAGTTACATTCTCTTAATTTTTCAAAGTTCATTTTGAATATCTTTCGTGAAATGCAAGAATTGGAATATTTCAGTAGTGTCTTGTCGTGGTTTACCTTGTCACAGCTACATTCTCATGATTTTTCAAAGTTCATTTTGGATTTCTTTCGTTGAAATGCAAGAGTTGGAATATTTCAGTAGTGACTTGTTGTGCTTTACCTTGTCACAGTTACATTCTCTTGATTTTTCGAAGTTCATTTTGAATTTCTGTCGTGAAATGCAAGAGTTGGAATATTTCAGTAGTGTTTTGTTGTGCTTTACCGTGTCACAGTTACATTCTGTTGATTTTCATAGTTCATTTTGAATTTCTTTCATTGAAATGCAAGAGTTGGAATATTTCAGTAGTGTTTTTTTGTGCTTTACCTTGTCACAGTTACATTCCCTTAATTTTTCAAAGTTCATTTTGAATTTCTTTCGTGAAATGCAAGAATTGGAATATTTCAGTAGTGTCTTGTCGTGGTTTACCTTGTCACAGCTACATTCTCATGATTTTTAAAAGTTCATTTTGAATTTCTGTCGTGAAATGCAAGAGTTGGTATATTTCAGTAGTGACTTGTTGTGCTTTACCTTGTCACAGTTACATTCTCTTGATTTTTCGAAGTTCATTTTGAATTTCTTTCTTGAAATGCAAGAGTTGTAATATTTCATTAGTGTTTTGTTGTGCTTTACCTTGTCACAGTTACATTCTGTTGATTTTCATAGTTCATTTTGAATTTCTTTCATTGAAATGCAAGAGTTGGAATATTTCAGTAGTGTTTTGTTGTGCTTTACCTTGTCACAGTTACATTCTGTTGATTTTCATAGTTCATTTTGAATTTCTTTCATTGAAATGCAAGAGTTGGAATATTTCAGTAGTGTATTGTTGTGGTTTACCTTGTCACAGTTACATTCTCTTGATTTTTCAAAGTTCATTTTGAATTTCTTTCGTGAAATGCAAGAGTTGGAATATTTCAGTAGTGTCTTGTCGTGGTTTACCTTGTCACAGTTACATTGTCATGATTTTTAAAAGTTCATTTTGAATTTCTGTCGTGAAATGCAAGAGTTGGAATATTTAGTAGTGACTTGTTGTGCTTTACCTTGTCACAGTTACATTCTCTTGATTTTTCGAAGTTCATTTTGAATTTCTGTCTTGAAATGCAAGATTTGGAATATTTCAGTAGTGTATTGTTGTGCTTTACCTTGTCACAGTTATATTGTGTTGATTTTCCTAGTTCATTTTGAATTTTTTTCATTGAAATGCAAGAGGTGGAATATTTCAGTAGTGTTTTGTTGTGCTTTACCTTGTCACAATTACATTCTGTTGATTTTCATATTTCATTTTGAATTTCTTTTATTGAAATGCAAGAGTTGGAATATTTCAGTAGTGTTTTGTTGTGCTTTACCTTGTCACAGTTACATTCTCTTAATTTTTAAAAGTTCATTTTTAATTTCTTTCGTGAAATGCAAGAATTGGAATATTTCAGTAGTGTCATGTTGTGCTTTACCTTGTCACAGTTACATTCTCTTGATTTTTCGAAGTTCATTTTGAATTTCTGTCGTAAAATGCAAGAGTTGGAATATTTCAGTAATGTTTTGTTGTGCTTTACCTTCTCATTGTTACATTCTGTTGATTTTCATAGTTCATTTTGAATTTCTTTCATTGAAATGCAAGAGTTGGAATATTTCAGTAGTCTTTTGTTGTGCTTTACCTTGTCACAGTTACATTCTCTTCATTTTTCAAAGTTCATTTTGAATTTCTTTCGTGAAATGCAAGAATTGGAATATTTCAGTAGTGTCTTGTCGTGGTTTACCTTGTCACAGCTAAATTCTCATGATTTTGCAAAGTTCACTTTGAATTTCTGTCGTGAAATGCAAGAGTTGGAATATTTCAGTAGTGACTTGTTGTGCTTTACCTTGTCACAGTTACATTCTGTTGATTTTTCGAAGTTCATTTTGAATTTCAGTCGTGAAATGCAAGAGTTGGAATATTTCAGTAGTGTTTTGTTGTGCTTTACCTTGTCACAGTTACATTCTGTTGATTTTCATAGTTCATTTTGAATTTCTTTCATTGAAATGCAAGAGTTGGAATATTTCAGTAGTGTTTTGTTGTGCTTTACCTTGTCACAGTTACATTCTCTTAATTTTTCAAAGTTTATTTTGAATTTCTTTCGTGAAATGCAAGAATTGGAATACTTCAGTAGTGTCTTGTCGTGGTTTACCTTGTCACAGCTACATTCAGATGATTTTTTTAAGTTCATTTTGGATTTCTTTCGTTGAAATGCAAGAATTGGAATATTTCAGTAATGACTTGTTGTGCTTTACCTTATCACAATTACATTCTGTTGATTATTCGAAGTTCTTTTTGAATTTCTGTCGTGAAATGCAAGAGTTGGAATATTTCAGTAGTGTTTTGTTGTGCTTAACCTTGTCACAGTTACATTCTGTTGATTTTCATAGTTCATTTTGAATTTCTTTCATAGAAATGCAAGAGTTGGAATATTTCAGTAGTGTTTTGTTGTGCTTTACCTTGTCACAGTTACATTATCTTAATTTTTCAAAGTTCATTTTGAATTTCTTTCGTGAAATGCAAGAATTGCAATATTTCAGTAGTGTCTTGTCGTGGTTTAACTTGTCACAGCTACATTCTCATGATTTTTCAAAGTTCATTTTGAATTTCTGTCGTGAAATGCAAGAGTTGGAATATTTCAGTAGGGACTTGTTGTGCTTTACCTTGTCACAGTTACATTCTCTTGATTTTTCGAAGTTAATTTTGAATTTCTGTCGTGAATAGCAGAATTTCAAAAGGATCGTTAATGAGTGCTGGCGTCTCTGATGAAATAAAAATGCTTATTTTTTTTTAATTTAATTAGGGTGAAAAGTCAAAAGTGTAACATAAAAAGAACAAGGTATTTCGAAGGGGGGCTCGTTACTGATATTGATATTAGTGCGTAAACTACAAACTGACAAAAATATCCAGAACTTTTTTTTTCTTATAGCCTTGACTTTGAAGACATTTCTTCATCTTAATTGGCTCTAGAAATATCATGCAAAATAAACTAACCTAACAGTCATTGCTTTGTCGAATTTTGAGCAAAAGCAAAAGGATTGTAACACCTGATTGGCCCCATTTTCCAACTTTTACCTTGAGAATCGATGTTGTTAGCAGAATTTCAAAAGGATCGTTTATGAGTGCTGGCGTATCTGATGAAATAATTTAGGTCGTATGATCAATTTAATTTTTTTTTTTAATTAAGTAGTTTTTCAGTAAGGACACTCGATATCCTAAAAGTGTTTGATTCAAACCTTTACCTTGAGAATCGATGTTGTTAGAAGAATTTCAAAAGGATCGTTTATGAGTGCTGGCGTATCTGATGAAATAATTTAGGTCGTATGATAATTTTTTTTTAATGCAGTAGTTTTTTTTTTAGTAAGGACACACGAGACAACACGCACACAGAGAGAACACACACACACAGATACGAAACACACATAGAGACGACACATGCATAGAGACAACACACACACACAGAGACGACACACACACAAAGACGACACACACACAGAGATGACACACACACACACAGAGAGACGACATACTCAAAGTGACGAGTTACACATAGAGACAACACACACACACACACACACACAGAGACGACAAACACACAGAGACGAGACACATAGAGAGACGACACACACACACAGAGAGACGACAAAAACACACAGAGACAACACACACACACACACACACAAAGAGACGACACACACACACATACGCACATACACAGAGATACAAAACACACAAAGAGACGACAAACACACAGAGACGACACACACACACACACACACATAGAGACAACAAACACACATAGACGACAAAACATACAGAGAAGACACAAAAACAGAGACAACAAACTCACATAGAGATGACACAAACACACAAAAAGAAAACACACAAAGATAAAACACACGCACAGAGACGACACACGCACAGAGGCGACAAACACACACACACAAAGACACCAAGCACAGACCCATAAAGCATACAGAAACAACACACGCAGACATTGATATTACACACACATAGCGACGAAACACGCACAGAGACGACACACACACACACACACACAGAGACGACAACACACATAGAGACGACACACTCACAGAAACGACACGCAAACAGACAACAGCACACACACACACACACACACACACACTCAAAGAGACGACACTCACATAGCGATGACACATACACACAGAAGAAAACACACAGATACACCAAACGTTTACATAAACGACACACACATTAACACATAGACACACTACAAACACACAGAGACCACATAAACACACAGACACCACACACACACATAGAGACGACACCTCCCCAGCGACGATACACACACAGAGACGACACACACAGAGAGACGACTACACACACACATAGCGACGAAACACACATACAGAGACGACACACACACACAGAGAAGACAAACGCGCAGAGACGACACACGCACAGAGACGGCACACACACACAAACACAAAGATGATACACACATACGGAGACGAAACAGCCATAGAGACG